>NC_074685.1:51632883-51932883 GCF_029448725.1 Salvelinus fontinalis | reverse complement strand
GTTTAAGCAAAACTGCAAAGAATTTCACTAACAGAGTGCATCAAACACGATTTAGAGCTTGTTTCAGAAAAAGTGTTTTTTTTTCAATTTCATGCTTGAAACTTGCTGAAATTGGTTCCAAATCATCGAGTTTAAGCATAACTGCAAAGAATTTCACTAACAGAGTGCATCAAACACGATTTAGAGCTTGTTTCAGAAAAAGTTTTTTTTTTTCAATTTCATGCTTGAAACTTGCTGAAATTGGTTCCAAATCATCGAGTTTAAGCATAACTGCAAAGAATTTCACTAACAGAGTGCATCAAACACGATTTAGAGCTTGTTTCAGAAAAAGTGTTTTTTTTTCAATTTCATGCTTGAAACTTGCAGAAATTGGTTCCAAATCATCGAGTTTAAGCATAACTGCAAAGAATTTCAATAACAGAGTGCATCAAACACGATTTAGAGCTTGTTTCAGAAAAAGTTTTTTTTTTTCAATTTCATGCTTGAAACTTGCTGAAATTGGTTCCAAATCATCGAGTTTAAGCATAACTGCAAAGAATTTCACTAACAGAGTGCATCAAACACGATTTAGAGCTTGTTTCAGAAAAAGTGTTTTTTTTTTCAATTTCATGCTTGAAACTTGCTGAAATTGGTTCCAAATCAATGAGTTTAAGCAAAACTGCAAAGAATTTCACTAACAGAGTGCATCAAACACGATTTAGAGCTTGTTTCAGAAAAAGTGTTTTTTTTTCAATTTCATGGTTGAAACTTGCTGAAATTGGTTCCAAATCATCGAGTTTAAGCATAACTGCAAAGAATTTCACTAACAGAGTGCATCAAACACGATTTAGAGCTTGTTTCAGAAAAAGTGTTTTTTTTTCAATTCCATGCTTGAAACTTGCTGAAATTGGTTCCAAATCATCGAGTTTATTCATAACTGCAAAGAATTTCACTAACAGAGTGCATCAAATACGATTTAGAGCTTGTTTCAGAAAAAGTTATTTTTTTTCAATTTCATGCTTGAAACTTGCTGAAATTGGTTCCAAATCATCGAGTTTAAGCATAACTGCAAAGAATTTCACTAACAGAGTGCATCAAACACGATTTAGAGCTTGTTTCAGAAAAAGTTTTTTTTTTTCAATTTCATGCTTGAAACTTGCTGAAATTGGTTCCAAATCATCGAGTTTAAGCATAACTGCAAAGAATTTCACTAACAGAGTGCATCAAACACGATTTAGAGCTTGTTTCAGGAAAAGTGTTTTTTTTTCAATTTCATGCTTGAAACTTGCTGAAATTGGTTCCAAATCATCGAGTTTAAGCATAACTGCAAAGAATTTCACTAACAGAGTGCATCAAACACGATTTAGAGCTTGTTTCAGGAAAAGTGTTTTTTTTTTCAATTTCATGCTTGAAACTTGCTGAAATTGGTTCCAAATCATCGAGTTTAAGCATAACTGCAAAGAATTTCACTAACAGAGTGCATCAAACACGATTTAGAGCTTGTTTCAGGAAAAGTTTTTTTTTTTTCAATTTCATGCTTGAAACTTGCTGAAATTGGTTCCAAATCATCGAGTTTAAGCATAACTGCAAAGAATTTCACTAACAGAGTGCATCAAATACGATTTAGAGCTTGTTTCAGAAAAAGTGTTTTTTTTTCAATTTCATGCTTGAAACTTGCTGAAATTGGTTCCAAATCATCGAGTTTAAGCATAACTGCAAAGAATTTCACTAACAGAGTGCATCAAATACGATTTAGAGCTTGTTTCAGAAAAAGTGTTTTTTTTTCAATTTCATGCTTGAAACTTGCTGAAATTGGTTCCAAATCATCGAGTTTAAGCATAACTGCAAAGAATTTCACTAACAGAGTGCATCAAACACGATTTAGAGCTTGTTTCAGAAAAAGTGTTTTTTTTTCAATTTCATGCTTGAAACTTGCTGATATTGGTTCCAAATCATCGAGTTTAAGCATAACTGCAAAGAATTTCACTAACAGAGTGCATCAAACACGATTTAGAGCTTGTTTCAGAAAAAGTTTTTTTTTTTCAATTTCATGCTTGAAACTTGCTGAAATATGTTCCAAATCATCGAGTTTAAGGAAAAGTGTTTTTTTTCAATTTCATGCTTGAAACTTGCTGAATTTGGTTCCTATCATCGAGTTTAAGCATAACTGCAAAGAATTTCACTAACAGAGTGCATCAAACACGATTTAGAGCTTGTTTAACCTGTCTAGACCCGGGGTTCCGCTAGCGGAACTCCTCCCACATTCCACTGAAAAGGCAGAGCGCGAAATTCAAAAAATATTTTTGAGAAATATTTAACTTTCACACATTAACAAGTCCAATACAGCAAATGAAAGATAAACATCTTGTGAATCCAGTCAACATGTCCGATTTTTAAAATGTTTTACAGCAAAACACCACGTATATTTATGTTAGCTCACCACCAAATACAAAAAAGCACAGACATTTCTTTCACAGCACAGGTAGCTTGCACAAAACCAACCAAACTAACCAAGAAACAACTTAATCAGATGACAGTCTTATAACATGTTATACAATAAATCTATGTTTTGTTCGAAAAATGTGCATATTTGAGGTATAAATCAGTTTTACATTGCAACTATCATCACAGCTACCGTCACAAATAGCACCGAAGCAGCCAGAGTAATTAGAGATCAACGTGAAATACCTAAATACTCATCATAAAACATTTATGAAAAATACATGGTGTACAGCAAATGAAAGACAAACATCTTGTGAATCCAGCCAATATTTCAGATTTTTTAAGTGTTTTACAGCAAAAACACAATATAGCATTATATTAGCTTACTACAATAGCCTACCACACAACAGCATTGATTCAAGGCAACAGTAGCGATAGCGACAAAACCAGCAAAATATATTAATTATTTCACTAACCTTCATAAACTTCATTAGATGACAGTCCTATAACATCATATTACACAATACATATATGGTTTGTTCGAAAATGTGCATATTTAGAGCTGAAATCCATGGTTATACATTGTGAAAACGTAGCAACTATTTTCCAGAATCTCCGGATATATTTCTGACACTCACCTATTCTGACCAAATAACTAATCATAAACGTTACTAAAAAATACTTGTTGTACAGCAAATGATAGATACACTAGTTCTTAATGCAATCGGCGTGTTAGAATTCTAAAAATAACTTTAGTACGACACGCAGCTTACGTTATAGCGAGAGAGCGCCCAAAATCTGGGCGGAAACTAATAGTAAACATTTTCGACGGGAATATGAAATAACATCATAAATGGGTCCTACTTTTGTTGAGCTTCCATCAGAATCTTGCACAAGGGGTCCTTTGTCCAGAACAATCGTTGTTTGGTTTTAGAATGTCCTTTTTCCCTCTCGAATTAGCAAGCAAAACTTGCCAAGTGGCGCGAAGCTGTCCATCGTGAACAAACGTAGAGAACGGAACACGCCAAAACTCCCGAAAAAATTTCAATAATCTGATAAAACTATATTGAAAACACATACTTTACGATGATATTGTCACATTTATCAAATAAAATCAAAGCCGGAGATATTAGCCGTCTATAAGGAAAGCTTTTCTGAAGCCAAAGCTGATGTCCATCACGCGTCTTCCTGAACAAAGGAAATTGGGGTCCTGTCATTCCAAGACCTCTCTTTTGACCATAGATATAGCTTTACACTCCATTTCACCTCTCACAGCCTATTGACATCTAGTGGAAGGCGTATGAAGTGCATGTATAGTCATAAATTTCAGGCAAATTGATAGGGAGGCCCTGGAACAGAGCCTCGATTTCAGATTTTTCACTTTCTGACAGGAGGTTTGCTGCAAAATGAGTTCTGTTTTACTCACAGATATAATTCAAACGGTTTTAGAAACTTGAGAGTGTTTTCTATCCAATAGTAATAATAATATGCATATTGTACGAGCAAGAATTGAGTATGAGGCAGTTTAATTTGGGCACGATTTTTTACAAAGTGACAACAGCGCCCCCATATCCCTAAAAGGTTAAGGAAAAGTCTTTTTTTTTCAATTTCATGCTTGAAACTTGCTGAAATTGGTTCCAAATCATCGAGTTTAAGCATAACTGCAAAGAATTTCACTAACAAAGTGCATCAAACACGATTTAGAGCTTGTTTCAGAAAAAGTGTTTTTTTTTCAATTTCATGCTTGAAACTTGCAGAAATTGGTTCCAAATCATCGAGTTTAAGCATAACTGCAAAGAATTTCACTAACAAAGTGCATCAAACACGATTTAGAGCTTGTTTCAGAAAAAGTGTTTTTTTTTCAATTTCATGCTTGAAACTTGCTGAAATTGGTTCCAAATCATCGAGTTTAAGCATAACTGCAAAGAATTTCACTAACAAAGTGCATCAAACACGATTTAGAGCTTGTTTCAGAAAAAGTGTTTTTTTTTCAATTTCATGCTTGAAACTTGCTGAAATTGGTTCCAAATCATCGAGTTTAAGCATAACTGCAAAGAATTTCACTAACAAAGTGCATCAAACACGATTTAGAGCTTGTTTCAGAAAAAGTGTTTTTTTTTCAATTTCATGCTTGAAACTTGCTGAAATTGGTTCCAAATCATCGAGTTTAAGCATAACTGCAAAGAATTTCACTAACAAAGTGCATCAAACACGATTTAGAGCTTGTTTCAGAAAAAGTGTTTTTTTTTCAATTTCATGCTTGAAACTTGCTGAAATTGGTTCCAAATCATCGAGTTTAAGCATAACTGCAAAGAATTTCACTAACAGAGTGCATCAAACACGATTTAGAGCTTGTTTCAGAAAAAGTGTTTTTTTTTCAATTTCATGCTTGAAACTTGCTGAAATTGGTTCCAAATCATCGAGTTTAAGCATAACTGCAAAGAATTTCACTAACAAAGTGCATCAAACACGATTTAGAGCTTGTTTCAGAAAAAGTGTTTTTTTTTCAATTTCATGCTTGAAACTTGCTGAAATTGGTTCCAAATCATCGAGTTTAAGCATAACTGCAAAGAATTTCACTAACAAAGTGCATCAAACACGATTTAGAGCTTGTTTCAGAAAAAGTGTTTTTTTTTCAATTTCATGCTTGAAACTTGCTGAAATTGGTTCCAAATCATCGAGTTTAAGCATAACTGCAAAGAATTTCACTAACAAAGTGCATCAAACACGATTTAGAGCTTGTTTCAGAAAAAGTGTTTTTTTTTCAATTTCATGCTTGAAACTTGCTGAAATTGGTTCCAAATCATCGAGTTTAAGCATAACTGCAAAGAATTTCACTAACAAAGTGCATCAAACACGATTTAGAGCTTGTTTCAGAAAAAGTGTTTTTTTTTCAATTTCATGCTTGAAACTTGCTGAAATTGGTTCCAAATCATCGAGTTTAAGCATAACTGCAAAGAATTTCACTAACAGAGTGCATCAAACACGATTTAGAGCTTGTTTCAGAAAAAGTGTTTTTTTTTCAATTTCATGCTTGAAACTTGCTGAAATTGGTTCCAAATCATCGAGTTTAAGCATAACTGCAAAGAATTTCACTAACAGAGTGCATCAAACACGATTTAGAGCTTGTTTCAGAAAAAGTGTTTTTTTTTCAATTTCATGCTTGAAACTTGCTGAAATTGGTTCCAAATCATCGAGTTTAAGCATAACTGCAAAGAATTTCACTAACAAAGTGCATCAAACACGATTTAGAGCTTGTTTCAGAAAAAGTGTTTTTTTTTCAATTTCATGCTTGAAACTTGCTGAAATTGGTTCCAAATCATCGAGTTTAAGCATAACTGCAAAGAATTTCACTAACAAAGTGCATCAAACACGATTTAGAGCTTGTTTCAGAAAAAGTGTTTTTTTTTCAATTTCATGCTTGAAACTTGCTGAAATTGGTTCCAAATCATCGAGTTTAAGCATAACTGCAAAGAATTTCACTAACAAAGTGCATCAAACACGATTTAGAGCTTGTTTCAGAAAAAGTGTTTTTTTTTCAATTTCATGCTTGAAACTTGCTGAAATTGGTTCCAAATCATCGAGTTTAAGCATAACTGCAAAGAATTTCACTAACAAAGTGCATCAAACACGATTTAGAGCTTGTTTCAGAAAAAGTGTTTTTTTTTCAATTTCATGCTTGAAACTTGCTGAAATTGGTTCCAAATCATCGAGTTTAAGCATAACTGCAAAGAATTTCACTAACAAAGTGCATCAAACACGATTTAGAGCTTGTTTCAGAAAAAGTGTTTTTTTTTCAATTTCATGCTTGAAACTTGCTGAAATTGGTTCCAAATCATCGAGTTTAAGCATAACTGCAAAGAATTTCACTAACAAAGTGCATCAAACACGATTTAGAGCTTGTTTCAGAAAAAGTGTTTTTTTTTCAATTTCATGCTTGAAACTTGCTGAAATTGGTTCCAAATCATCGAGTTTAAGCATAACTGCAAAGAATTTCACTAACAAAGTGCATCAAACACGATTTAGAGCTTGTTTCAGAAAAAGTGTTTTTTTTTCAATTTCATGCTTGAAACTTGCTGAAATTGGTTCCAAATCATCGAGTTTAAGCATAACTGCAAAGAATTTCACTAACAGAGTGCATCAAACACGATTTAGAGCTTGTTTCAGAAAAAGTGTTTTTTTTTCAATTTCATGCTTGAAACTTGCTGAAATTGGTTCCAAATCATCGAGTTTAAGCATAACTGCAAAGAATTTCACTAACAAAGTGCATCAAACACGATTTAGAGCTTGTTTCAGAAAAAGTGTTTTTTTTTCAATTTCATGCTTGAAACTTGCTGAAATTGGTTCCAAATCATCGAGTTTAAGCATAACTGCAAAGAATTTCACTAACAAAGTGCATCAAACACGATTTAGAGCTTGTTTCAGAAAAAGTGTTTTTTTTTCAATTTCATGCTTGAAACTTGCTGAAATTGGTTCCAAATCATCGAGTTTAAGCATAACTGCAAAGAATTTCACTAACAAAGTGCATCAAACACGATTTAGAGCTTGTTTCAGAAAAAGTGTTTTTTTTTCAATTTCATGCTTGAAACTTGCTGAAATTGGTTCCAAATCATCGAGTTTAAGCATAACTGCAAAGAATTTCACTAACAAAGTGCATCAAACACGATTTAGAGCTTGTTTCAGAAAAAGTGTTTTTTTTTCAATTTCATGCTTGAAACTTGCAGAAATTGGTTCCAAATCATCGAGTTTAAGCATAACTGCAAAGAATTTCACTAACAAAGTGCATCAAACACGATTTAGAGCTTGTTTCAGAAAAAGTGTTTTTTTTTCAATTTCATGCTTGAAACTTGCTGAAATTGGTTCCAAATCATCGAGTTTAAGCATAACTGCAAAGAATTTCACTAACAGAGTGCATCAAACACGATTTAGAGCTTGTTTCAGAAAAAGTGTTTTTTTTTCAATTTCATGCTTGAAACTTGCTGAAATTGGTTCCAAATCATCGAGTTTAAGCATAACTGCAAAGAATTTCACTAACAAAGTGCATCAAACACGATTTAGAGCTTGTTTCAGAAAAAGTGTTTTTTTTTCAATTTCATGCTTGAAACTTGCTGAAATTGGTTCCAAATCATCGAGTTTAAGCATAACTGCAAAGAATTTCACTAACAAAGTGCATCAAACACGATTTAGAGCTTGTTTCAGAAAAAGTGTTTTTTTTTCAATTTCATGCTTGAAACTTGCTGAAATTGGTTCCAAATCATCGAGTTTAAGCATAACTGCAAAGAATTTCACTAACAAAGTGCATCAAACACGATTTAGAGCTTGTTTCAGAAAAAGTGTTTTTTTTTCAATTTCATGCTTGAAACTTGCTGAAATTGGTTCCAAATCATCGAGTTTAAGCATAACTGCAAAGAATTTCACTAACAAAGTGCATCAAACACGATTTAGAGCTTGTTTCAGAAAAAGTGTTTTTTTTTCAATTTCATGCTTGAAACTTGCTGAAATTGGTTCCAAATCATCGAGTTTAAGCATAACTGCAAAGAATTTCACTAACAAAGTGCATCAAACACGATTTAGAGCTTGTTTCAGAAAAAGTGTTTTTTTTTCAATTTCATGCTTGAAACTTGCTGAAATTGGTTCCAAATCATCGAGTTTAAGCATAACTGCAAAGAATTTCACTAACAAAGTGCATCAAACACGATTTAGAGCTTGTTTCAGAAAAAGTGTTTTTTTTTCAATTTCATGCTTGAAACTTGCTGAAATTGGTTCCAAATCATCGAGTTTAAGCATAACTGCAAAGAATTTCACTAACAAAGTGCATCAAACACGATTTAGAGCTTGTTTCAGAAAAAGTGTTTTTTTTTCAATTTCATGCTTGAAACTTGCAGAAATTGGTTCCAAATCATCGAGTTTAAGCATAACTGCAAAGAATTTCACTAACAAAGTGCATCAAACACGATTTAGAGCTTGTTTCAGAAAAAGTGTTTTTTTTTCAATTTCATGCTTGAAACTTGCTGAAATTGGTTCCAAATCATCGAGTTTAAGCATAACTGCAAAGAATTTCACTAACAAAGTGCATCAAACACGATTTAGAGCTTGTTTCAGAAAAAGTGTTTTTTTTTCAATTTCATGCTTGAAACTTGCTGAAATTGGTTCCAAATCATCGAGTTTAAGCATAACTGCAAAGAATTTCACTAACAAAGTGCATCAAACACGATTTAGAGCTTGTTTCAGAAAAAGTGTTTTTTTTTCAATTTCATGCTTGAAACTTGCTGAAATTGGTTCCAAATCATCGAGTTTAAGCATAACTGCAAAGAATTTCACTAACAAAGTGCATCAAACACGATTTAGAGCTTGTTTCAGAAAAAGTGTTTTTTTTTCAATTTCATGCTTGAAACTTGCTGAAATTGGTTCCAAATCATCGAGTTTAAGCATAACTGCAAAGAATTTCACTAACAGAGTGCATCAAACACGATTTAGAGCTTGTTTCAGAAAAAGTGTTTTTTTTTCAATTTCATGCTTGAAACTTGCTGAAATTGGTTCCAAATCATCGAGTTTAAGCATAACTGCAAAGAATTTCACTAACAAAGTGCATCAAACACGATTTAGAGCTTGTTTCAGAAAAAGTGTTTTTTTTTCAATTTCATGCTTGAAACTTGCTGAAATTGGTTCCAAATCATCGAGTTTAAGCATAACTGCAAAGAATTTCACTAACAAAGTGCATCAAACACGATTTAGAGCTTGTTTCAGAAAAAGTGTTTTTTTTTCAATTTCATGCTTGAAACTTGCTGAAATTGGTTCCAAATCATCGAGTTTAAGCATAACTGCAAAGAATTTCACTAACAAAGTGCATCAAACACGATTTAGAGCTTGTTTCAGAAAAAGTGTTTTTTTTTCAATTTCATGCTTGAAACTTGCTGAAATTGGTTCCAAATCATCGAGTTTAAGCATAACTGCAAAGAATTTCACTAACAAAGTGCATCAAACACGATTTAGAGCTTGTTTCAGAAAAAGTGTTTTTTTTTCAATTTCATGCTTGAAACTTGCAGAAATTGGTTCCAAATCATCGAGTTTAAGCATAACTGCAAAGAATTTCACTAACAAAGTGCATCAAACACGATTTAGAGCTTGTTTCAGAAAAAGTGTTTTTTTTTCAATTTCATGCTTGAAACTTGCTGAAATTGGTTCCAAATCATCGAGTTTAAGCATAACTGCAAAGAATTTCACTAACAGAGTGCATCAAACACGATTTAGAGCTTGTTTCAGAAAAAGTGTTTTTTTTTCAATTTCATGCTTGAAACTTGCTGAAATTGGTTCCAAATCATCGAGTTTAAAACCTGTTGGGGATGGGGGCGCTGTTTAGACTATTTATGCTAATTTGGCTAATTTTTTAAACGGCTACCCACAAAATCCTTGATCGTACAATATGCATATTATTATTATTATTGGATAGAAAACAGTCTATAGTTTCTATAGGAGTTGAAATTTTGTCTCTAAGTGGAACAGAGCCCATTCTACAGCAATTTCCCTGACATGGAGTCAGATTTGAGAAATGTTGGCCACTCTTCTGAAGTCAGTTAAAAGGGCACTGTCATTGCTATGACTATACGGACACTTCTTACGTCTTCCCCTGGATGCCTTTACGTGATGACGATTCCAATGGGGTCGATTGCGCGTTCACAGGCCCTACAAATGAAAAAACCCTGAAGCTAGTCATTCTTTTGGAGCTGCGTCATGAGCCTAGAGGACACCGGCGCGCACCTGTTCCAAGCGTTAGTTTAGCCTGTTATATTTCTCCGGTCATCTTTTCACTCGTTATAGGAGTTAAAAACATCATAAGGTAGTTAATTTAAAGCGTTTTATAGCAATTTATATCCGTTTAGTGCGATTTTGGGACATTTATTTTTGCAACAATGTGAAAAGTTGGGCACGCTTTTCAGTTCATCCCGAACGCAGTTGACATTTCCACATGGCAAGAGGACAGCTTTCCACCAAAAGACGATTTCTCCCAAGAAAGGATCCTTTGCCCAAGATACTGATGGAAGAACAGCTCAAGGTAGGACATTTTTATTATGATAAATCGTGTTTCTGTCGAAACATTTTAGTGGCTTAGGACGCCATGTTTTTTGACGTAGCTTCGCTTGGCGCAAACTGTATTGAAAAGTAAGGATAAATTAAAAAATGTAATAACGCAATTGTATTAAGAATTAAATTGTCTATCAATCCCTGTCCACCCTATATTTTTTAGTCACGTTTATGAGTATTTATGTATAAGAGTAGATCACTGTCTAAGTGGCGCAAGGACTTTTTCTTTACCAGCTTGTCTACATTTCACATTGTCTAACCATGATTTTGGTGGCTAAATATAAACATTTTCGATCAAACTGTATATGCATGTTGTAATGTGATGTTACAGGAGTGTCATCGGAAGAATTCTGAGAAGGTTAGTGAAAAAATTAATATCTTTTGGCGATGTTGACTTTTATCGCTCACTTTGGCTAGAATCAATGCTGGGCTGCTAATTGCTATGTGCTAAGCTAATATAACGATTTATTGTGTTTTCGCTGTAAGACACTTAGAAAATCTGAAATATTGTCTGTATTCACAGGATCTGTGTCTTTCGATTCGTGTATGCTGTGTATTTTTACGAAATGTTTGATGATTAGTAGTTAGGTAAACACGTTGCTCATTGTAATTATTCTAGTCCATTTGTGACGGTGGGTGCAATTGTAAACTATGCCATCTACCTGAAATATGCACTTTTTTCTAACAAAACCTATCCCATACCATACATATGTTATCAGACTGTCATCTAATGAGTTTTTTTGTTGGTTAGGGGCTATAAATATCTTAGTTTAGCCAAATTGGTGATGGCTACTGGTGTTGGTGGACAAATAAAAGATGGTGGATTATGCTAATGTGTTTTTAGGTAATAGATGTACATCTTTACATATTGTGTCTTCCCTGTAAAACATTTTAAAAATCGGAAATGTTGACTGGATTCATAAGATCTGTGTCTTTCATTAGCTGTATTGGACTTTAATGTGTGAAAATTAAATATTTAAAAAAAAATTTTTTTTTGAATTTCGCGGCACTGGTTTTTCAGTGGGGGGGGGGGGGGTGTGCCGCTAGCGCCACGCTGATCCTAGACAGGTTAACCTGTTGGGGATGGGGGCGCTGTTTAGACTATTTATGCTAATTTGGCTAATTTTTTAAACGGCTTCCCACAAAATCCTTGATCGTACAATATGCATATTATTATTATTATTGGATAGAAAACAGTCTATAGTTTCTATAGGAGTTGAAATTTTGTCTCTAAGTGGAACAGAGCCCATTCTACAGCAATTTCCCTGACATGGAGTCAGATTTGAGAAATGTTGGCCACTTTTCTGAAGTCAGTTAAAAGGGCACTGTCGTTGCTATGACTATACGGACACTTCTTACGTCTTCCCCTGGATGCCTTTACGTGATGACGATTCCAACGGGGTCGATTGCGCGTTCACAGGCCCTACAAATGAAAAAAACCTTTAGCTAGCAAGTCTTTTCTTGCTGCGTAACGCGCGTGGAAGACACCGACCCTCTCCTGTTCCAAGCGTTAGTTTAGCCTGTTATATTTCTCCGGTCATCTTTTCACTCGTTATAGGAGTTACAAACATCATAAAGTAGTTAATTTAAAGCGTTTTATAGCAATTTATATCCGTTTAGTGCGATTTTGGGACATTTATTTTTGCAACGATGTGAAAAGTTGGGCACGCTTTTCAGTTCATCCCGAACGCAGTTGACATTTCCACATGGCAAGAGGACAGCTTTCCACCAAAAGACGATTTCTCCCAAGAAAGGATCCTTTGCCCAAGATACTGATGGAAGAACAGCTCAAGGTAGGACATTTTTATTATGATAAATCGTGTTTCTGTCGAAACATTTTAGTGGCTTAGGACGCCATGTTTTTTGACGTAGCTTCGCTTGGCGCAAACTGTATTGAAAAGTAAGGATAAATTAAAAAATGTAATAACGCAATTGTATTAAGAATTAAATTGTCTATCAATCCCTGTCCACCCTATATTTTTTAGTCACGTTTATGAGTATTTATGTATAAGAGTAGATCACTGTCTAAGTGGCGCAAGGACATTTTCTGACCAGCTGAGCTACATTTCACATTGTCTAACCATGATTTTGGTGGCTAAATATAAACATTTTCGATCAAACTGTATATGCATGTTGTAATGTGATGTTACAGGAGTGTCATCGGAAGAATTCTGAGAAGGTTAGTGAAAAAATTAATATCTTTTGGCGATGTTGACTTTTATCGCTCACTTTGGCTAGAATCAATGCTGGGCTGCTAATTGCTATGTGCTAAGCTAATATAACGATTTATTGTGTTTTCGCTGTAAGACACTTAGAAAATCTGAAATATTGTCTGTATTCACAGGATCTGTGTCTTTCGATTCGTGTATGCTGTGTATTTTTACGAAATGTTTGATGATTAGTAGTTAGGTAAACACGTTGCTCATTGTAATTATTCTAGTCCATTTGTGATGGTGGGTGCAATTGTAAACTATGCCATCTACCTGAAATATGCACTTTTTTCTAACAAAACCTATCCCATACCATAAATATGTTATCAGACTGTCATCTAATGAGTTTTTTTGTTGGTTAGGGGCTATAAATATCTTAGTTTAGCCGAATTGGTGATGGCTACTGGTGTTGGTGGACAAATAAAAGATGGTGGATTATGCTTATGTGTTTTTAGGTAATAGATGTACATCTTTACATATTGTGTCTTCCCTGTAAAACATTTTAAAAATCGGAAATGTTGACTGGATTCACAAGATCTGTGTCTTTCATTAGCTGTATTGGACTTTAATGTGTGAAAGTTAAATATTTAAAAAAAATATTTTTTTTGAATTTCGCGGCACTGGTTTTTCAGTGGGGGGGGGGGGGGGGGTGTGCCGCTAGCGCCACGCTGATCCTAGACAGGTTAAGCATAACTGCAAAGAATTTCACTAACAGAGTGCATCAAACACGATTTAGAGCTTGTTTCAGAAAAAGTTTTTTTTTTTTCAATTTCATGCTTGAAACTTGCTGAAATTGGTTCCAAATCATCGAGTTTAAGCATAACTGCAAAGAATTTCACTAACAGAGTGCATCAAACACGATTTAGAGCTTGTTTCAGAAAAAGTTTTTTTTTTTTCAATTTCATGCTTGAAACTTGCTGAAATATGTTCCAAATCATCGAGTTTAAGGAAAAGTGTTTTTTTTCAATTTCATGCTTGAAACTTGCTGAATTTGGTTCCTATCATCGAGTTTAAGCATAACTGCAAAGAATTTCACTAACAGAGTGCATCAAACACGATTTAGAGCTTGTTTAACCTGTCTAGACCCGGGGTTCCGCTAGCGGAACTCCTCCCACATTCCACTGAAAAGGCAGAGCGCGAAATTCAAAAAATATTTTTGAGAAATATTTAACTTTCACACATTAACAAGTCCAATACAGCAAATGAAAGATAAACATCTTGTGAATCCAGTCAACATGTCCGATTTTTAAAATGTTTTACAGCAAAACACCACGTATATTTATGTTAGCTCACCACCAAATACAAAAAAGCACAGACATTTCTTTCACAGCACAGGTAGCTTGCACAAAACCAACCAAACTAACCAAGAAACAACTTAATCAGATGACAGTCTTATAACATGTTATACAATAAATCTATGTTTTGTTCGAAAAATGTGCATATTTGAGGTATAAATCAGTTTTACATTGCAACTATCATCACAGCTACCGTCACAAATAGCACTGAAGCAGCCAGAGTAATTAGAGATCAACGTGAAATACCTAAATACTCATCATAAAACATTTATGAAAAATACATGGTGTACAGCAAATGAAAGACAAACATCTTGTGAATGCAGCCAATATTTCAGATTTTTTAAGTGTTTTACAGCAAAAACACAATATAGCATTATATTAGCTTACTACAATAGCCTACCACACAACAGCATTGATTCAAGGCAACAGTAGCGATAGCGACAAAACCAGCAAAATATATTAATTATTTCACTAACCTTCATAAACTTCATTAGATGACAGTCCTATAACATCATATTACACAATACATATATGGTTTGTTCGAAAATGTGCATATTTAGAGCTGAAATCCGTGGTTATACATTGTGAAAACGTAGCAACTATTTTCCAGAATCTCCGGATATATTTCTGACACTCACCTATTCTGACCAAATAACTAATCATAAACGTTACTAAAAAATACTTGTTGTACAGCAAATGATAGATACACTAGTTCTTAATGCAATCGGCGTGTTAGAATTCTAAAAATAACTTTAGTACGACACGCAGCTTACGTTATAGCGAGAGAGCGCCCAAAATCTGGGCGGAAACTAATAGTAAACATTTTCGACGGGAATATGAAATAACATCATAAATGGGTCCTACTTTTGTTGAGCTTCCATCAGAATCTTGCACAAGGGGTCCTTTGTCCAGAACAATCGTTGTTTGGTTTTAGAATGTCCTTTTTCCCTCTCGAATTAGCAAGCAAAACTTGCCAAGTGGCGCGAAGCTGTCCATCGTGAACAAACGTAGAGAACGGAACACGCCAAAACTCCCGAAAAAATTTCAATAATCTGATAAAACTATATTGAAAACACATACTTTACGATGATATTGTCACATTTATCAAATAAAATCAAAGCCGGAGATATTAGCCGTCTATAAGGAAAGCTTTTCTGAAGCCAAAGCTGATGTCCATCACGCGTCTTCCTGAACAAAGGAAATTGGGGTCCTGTCATTCCAAGACCTCTCTTTTGACCATAGATATAGCTTTACACTCCATTTCACCTCTCACAGCCTATTGACATCTAGTGGAAGGCGTATGAAGTGCATGTATAGTCATAAATTTCAGGCAAATTGATAGGGAGGCCCTGGAACAGAGCCTCGATTTCAGATTTTTCACTTTCTGACAGGAGGTTTGCTGCAAAATGAGTTCTGTTTTACTCACAGATATAATTCAAACGGTTTTAGAAACTTGAGAGTGTTTTCTATCCAATAGTAATAATAATATGCATATTGTACGAGCAAGAATTGAGTATGAGGCAGTTTAATTTGGGCACGATTTTTTACAAAGTGACAACAGCGCCCCCATATCCCTAAAAGGTTAAGGAAAAGTCTTTTTTTTTCAATTTCATGCTTGAAACTTGCTTAAATTGGTTCCAAATCATCGAGTTTAAGCATAACTGCAAAGAATTTCACTAACAGAGTGCATCAAACACGATTTAGAGCTTGTTTCAGGAAAAGTGTTTTTTTTTCAATTTCATGCTTGAAACTTGCTGAAATTGGTTCCAAATCATCGAGTTTAAGCATAACTGCAAAGAATTTCACTAACAGAGTGCATCAAACACGATTTAGAGCTTGTTTCAGAAAAAGTGTTTTTTTTTCAATTTCATGCTTGAAACTTGCAGAAATTGGTTCCAAATCATCGAGTTTAAGCATAACTGCAAAGAATTTCACTAACAGAGTGCATCAAACACGATTTAGAGCTTGTTTCAGGAAAAGTGTTTTTTTTTCAATTTCATGCTTGAAACTTGCTGAAATTGGTTCCAAATCATCGAGTTTAAGCATAACTGCAAAGAATTTCACTAACAGAGTGCATCAAACACGATTTAGAGCTTGTTTCAGAAAAAGTCTTTTTTTTTTCAATTTCATGCTTGAAACTTGCTGAAATTGGTTCCAAATCATCGAGTTTAAGCATAACTGCAAAGAATTTCACTAACAGAGTGCATCAAACACGATTTAGAGCTTGTTTCAGAAAAAGTGTTTTTTTTTCAATTTCATGCTTGAAACTTGCTGAAATTGGTTCCAAATCATCGAGTTTAAGCATAACTGCAAAGAATTTCACTAACAGAGTGCATCAAACACGATTTAGAGCTTGTTTCAGAAAAAGTGTTTTTTTTTCAATTTCATGCTTGAAACTTGCAGAAATTGGTTCCAAATCATCGAGTTTAAGCATAACTGCAAAGAATTTCACTAACAGAGTGCATCAAACACGATTTAGAACTTGTTTCAGGAAAAGTGTTTTTTTTTCAATTTCATGCTTGAAACTTGCTGAAATTGGTTCCAAATCATCGAGTTTAAGCATAACTGCAAAGAATTTCACTAACAGAGTGCATCAAACACGATTTAGAGCTTGTTTCAGAAAAAGTGTTTTTTTTTTCAATTTCATGCTTGAAACTTGCTGAAATTGGTTCCAAATCATCGAGTTTAAGCATAACTGCAAAGAATTTCACTAACAGAGTGCATCAAACACGATTTAGAGCTTGTTTCAGAAAAAAAATGTTTTTTTTCAATTTCATGCTTGAAACTTGCTGAAATTGGTTCCAAATCATCGAGTTTAAGCATAACTGCAAAGAATTTCACTAACAGAGTGCATCAAACACGATTTCGAGCTTGTTTCAGGAAAAGTGTTTTTTTTTTTCAATTTCATGCTTGAAACTTGCTGAAATTGGTTCCAAATCACTGAGTTTAAGCATAACTGCAAAGAATTTCACTAGAGTGCATCAAATACGATTTAGAGCTTGTTTCAGAAAAAGTTTTTTTTTTTCAATTTCATGCTTGAAACTTGCTGAAATTGGTTCCAAATCATCGAGTTTAAGCATAACTGCAAAGAATTTCACTAACAGAGTGCATCAAATACGATTTAGAGCTTGTTTCAGAAAAAGTTTTTTTTTTTCAATTTCATGCTTGAAACTTGCTGAAATTGGTTCCAAATCATCGAGTTTTAGCATAACTGCAAAGAATTTCACTAACAGAGTGCATCAAACACGATTTAGAGCTTGTTTCAGAAAAAGTTTTTTTTTTTCAATTTCATGCTTGAAACTTGCTGATATTGGTTCCAAATCATCGAGTTTAAGCATAACTGCAAAGAATTTCACTAACAGAGTGCATCAAACACGATTTAGAGCTTGTTTCAGGAAAAGTGTTTTTTTTTCCATTTCATGCTTGAAACTTGCTGAAATTGGTTCCAAATCATCGAGTTTAGGCATAACTGCAAAGAATTTCACTAACAGAGTGCATCAAACACGATTTAGAGCTTGTTTCAGAAAAAGTTTTTTTTTTTTCAATTTCATGCTTGAAACTTGCTGAAATTGGTTCCAAATCATCGAGTTTAAGCATAACTGCAAAGAATTTCACTAACAGAGTGCATCAAACACGATTTAGAGCTTGTTTCAGAAAAAGTGTTTTTTTTTCAATTTCATGCTTGAAACTTGCAGAAATTGGTTCCAAATCATCGAGTTTAAGCATAACTGCAAAGAATTTCACTAACAGAGTGCATCAAACACGATTTAGAGCTTGTTTCAGGAAAAGTTTTTTTTTTTCAATTTCATGCTTGAAACTTGCTGAAATTGGTTCCAAATCATCGAGTTTAAGCATAACTGCAAAGAATTTCACTAGTAGAGTGCATCAAACACGATTTAGAGCTTGTTTCAGAAAAAGTTTTTTTTTTTCAATTTCATGCTTAAAACTTGCTGAAATTGGTTCCAAATCATCGAGTTTAAGCATAACTGCAAAGAATTTCACTAACAGAGTGCATCAAACACGATTTAGAGCTTGTTTCAGAAAAAGTGTTTTTTTTTCAATTTCATGCTTGAAACTTGCTGAAATTGGTTGCAAATCATCGAGTTTAAGCATAACTGCAAAGAATTTCACTAACAGAGTGCATCAAACACTATTTGGAGCTTGTTTCAGAAAAAGTGTTTTTTTTTCAATTTCATGCTTGAAACTTGCTGAAATTGGTTCCAAATCATCGAGTTTAAGCATAACTGCAAAGAATTTCACTAACAGAGTGCATCAAACACGATTTAGAGCTTGTTTCAGAAAAGTTTTTTTTTTCAATTTCATGCTTGAAACTTGCTGAAATTGGTTCCAAATCATCGAGTTTAAGCATAACTGCAAAGAATTTCACTAACAGAGTGCATCAAACACGATTTAGAGCTTGTTTCAGGAAAAGTGTTTTTTTTTTCAATTTCATGCTTGAAACTTGCTGAAATTGGTTCCAAATCATCGAGTTTAAGCATAACTGCAAAGAATTTCACTAACAGAGTGCATCAAATACGATTTAGAGCTTGTTTCAGAAAAAGTTTTTTTTTTTCAACTTCATGCTTGAAACTTGCTGAAATTGGTTCCAAATCATCGAGTTTAAGCATAACTGCAAAGAATTTCACTAACAGAGTGCATCAAACACGATTTAGAGCTTGTTTCAGGAAAAGTTTTTTTTTTCAATTTCATGCTTGAAACTTGCTGAAATTGGTTCCAAATCATCGAGTTTAAGCATAACTGCAAAGAATTTCACTAGCAGAGTGCATCAAACACGATTTAGAGCTTGTTTCAGAAAAAAAATTTTTTTTTCAATTTCATGCTTAAAACTTGCTGAAATTGGTTCAAAATCATCGAGTTTAAGCATAACTGCAAAGAATTTCACTAACAGAGTGCATCAAACACGATTTAGAGCTTGTTTCAGAAAAAGTGTTTTTTTTTCAATTTCATGCTTGAAACTTGCTGAAATTGGTTGCAAATCATCGAGTTTAAGCATAACTGCAAAGAATTTCACTAACAGAGTGCATCAAACACTATTTGGAGCTTGTTTCAGAAAAAGTGTTTTTTTTTCAATTTCATGCTTGAAACTAGCTGAAATTGGTTCCACATCATCGAGTTTAAGCATAACTGCAAAGAATTTCACTAACAGAGTGCATCAAACACGATTTAGAGCTTGTTTAACCTGTCTAGACCCGGGGTTCCGCTAGCGGAACTCCTCCCACATTCCACTGAAAAGGCAGAGCGCGAAATTCAAAAAATATTTTTGAGAAATATTTAACTTTCACACATTAACAAGTCCAATACAGCAAATGAAAGATAAACATCTTGTGAATCCAGTCAACATGTCCGATTTTTAAAATGTTTTACAGCAAAACACCACGTATATTTATGTTAGCTCACCACCAAATACAAAAAAGCACAGACATTTCTTTCACAGCACAGGTAGCTTGCACAAAACCAACCAAACTAACCAAGAAACAACTTAATCAGATGACAGTCTTATAACATGTTATACAATAAATCTATGTTTTGTTCGAAAAATGTGCATATTTGAGGTATAAATCAGTTTTACATTGCAACTATCATCACAGCTACCGTCACAAATAGCACCGAAGCAGCCAGAGTAATTAGAGATCAACGTGAAATACCTAAATACTCATCATAAAACATTTATGAAAAATACATGGTGTACAGCAAATGAAAGACAAACATCTTGTGAATCCAGCCAATATTTCAGATTTTTTAAGTGTTTTACAGCAAAAACACAATATAGCATTATATTAGCTTACTACAATAGCCTACCACACAACAGCATTGATTCAAGGCAACAGTAGCGATAGCGACAAAACCAGCAAAATATATTAATTATTTCACTAACCTTCATAAACTTCATTAGATGACAGTCCTATAACATCATATTACACAATACATATATGGTTTGTTCGAAAATGTGCATATTTAGAGCTGAAATCCGTGGTTATACATTGTGAAAACGTAGCAACTATTTTCCAGAATCTCCGGATATATTTCTGACACTCACCTATTCTGACCAAATAACTAATCATAAACGTTACTAAAAAATACTTGTTGTACAGCAAATGATAGATACACTAGTTCTTAATGCAATCGGCGTGTTAGAATTCTAAAAATAACTTTAGTACGACACGCAGCTTACGTTATAGCGAGAGAGCGCCCAAAATCTGGGCGGAAACTAATAGTAAACATTTTCGACAGGAATATGAAATAACATCATAAATGGGTCCTACTTTTGTTGAGCTTCCATCAGAATCTTGCACAAGGGGTCCTTTGTCCAGAACAATCGTTGTTTGGTTTTAGAATGTCCTTTTTCCCTCTCGAATTAGCAAGCAAAACTTGCCAAGTGGCGCGAAGCTGTCCATCGTGAACAAACGTAGAGAACGGAACACGCCAAAACTCCCGAAAAAATTTCAATAATCTGATAAAACTATATTGAAAACACATACTTTACGATGATATTGTCACATTTATCAAATAAAATCAAAGCCGGAGATATTAGCCGTCTATAAGGAAAGCTTTTCTGAAGCCAAAGCTGATGTCCATCACGCGTCTTCCTGAACAAAGGAAATTGGGGTCCTGTCATTCCAAGACCTCTCTTTTGACCATAGATATAGCTTTACACTCCATTTCACCTCTCACAGCCTATTGACATCTAGTGGAAGGCGTATGAAGTGCATGTATAGTCATAAATTTCAGGCAAATTGATAGGGAGGCCCTGGAACAGAGCCTCGATTTCAGATTTTTCACTTTCTGACAGGAGGTTTGCTGCAAAATGAGTTCTGTTTTACTCACAGATATAATTCAAACGGTTTTAGAAACTTGAGAGTGTTTTCTATCCAATAGTAATAATAATATGCATATTGTACGAGCAAGAATTGAGTATGAGGCAGTTTAATTTGGGCACGATTTTTTACAAAGTGACAACAGCGCCCCCATATCCCTAAAAGGTTAAGGAAAGTCTTTTTTTTTCAATTTCATGCTTGAAACTTGCTGAAATTGGTTCCTATCATCGAGTTTAAGCATAACTGCAAAGAATTTCACTAACAGAGTGCATCAAACACTATTTGGAGCTTGTTTCAGAAAAAGTGTTTTTTTTTCAATTTCATGCTTGAAACTAGCTGAAATTGGTTCCAAATCATCGAGTTTAAGCATAACTGCAAAGAATTTCACTAACAGAGTGCATCAAACACGATTTAGAGCTTGTTTCAGAAAAAGTTTTTTTTTTTTCAATTTCATGCTTGAAACTTGCTGAAATTGGTTCCAAATCATCGAGTTTAAGCATAACTGCAAAGAATTTCACTAACAGAGTGCATCAAACACGATTTAGAGCTTGTTTCAGAAAAAAGTGTTTTTTTTTCAATTTCATGCTTGAAACTTGCTGAATTTGGTTCCTATCATCGAGTTTAAGCATAACTGCAAAGAATTTCACTAACAGAGTGCATCAAACACGATTTAGAGCTTGTTTAACCTGTCTAGACCCGGGGTTCCGCTAGCGGAACTCCTCCCACATTCCACTGAAAAGGCAGAGCGCGAAATTCAAAAAATATTTTTGAGAAATATTTAACTTTCACACATTAACAAGTCCAATACAGCAAATGAAAGATAAACATCTTGTGAATCCAGTCAACATGTCCGATTTTTAAAATGTTTTACAGCAAAACACCACGTATATTTATGTTAGCTCACCACCAAATACAAAAAAGCACAGACATTTCTTTCACAGCACAGGTAGCTTGCACAAAACCAACCAAACTAACCAAGAAACAACTTAATCAGATGACAGTCTTATAACATGTTATACAATAAATCTATGTTTTGTTCGAAAAATGTGCATATTTGAGGTATAAATCAGTTTTACATTGCAACTATCATCACAGCTACCGTCACAAATAGCACCGAAGCAGCCAGAGTAATTAGAGATCAACGTGAAATACCTAAATACTCATCATAAAACATTTATGAAAAATACATGGTGTACAGCAAATGAAAGACAAACATCTTGTGAATCCAGCCAATATTTCAGATTTTTTAAGTGTTTTACAGCAAAAACACAATATAGCATTATATTAGCTTACTACAATAGCCTACCACACAACAGCATTGATTCAAGGCAACAGTAGCGATAGCGACAAAACCAGCAAAATATATTAATTATTTCACTAACCTTCATAAACTTCATTAGATGACAGTCCTATAACATCATATTACACAATACATATATGGTTTGTTCGAAAATGTGCATATTTAGAGCTGAAATCCGTGGTTATACATTGTGAAAACGTAGCAACTATTTTCCAGAATCTCCGGATATATTTCTGACACTCACCTATTCTGACCAAATAACTAATCATAAACGTTACTAAAAAATACTTGTTGTACAGCAAATGATAGATACACTAGTTCTTAATGCAATCGGCGTGTTAGAATTCTAAAAATAACTTTAGTACGACACGCAGCTTACGTTATAGCGAGAGAGCGCCCAAAATCTGGGCGGAAACTAATAGTAAACATTTTCGACGGGAATATGAAATAACATCATAAATGGGTCCTACTTTTGTTGAGCTTCCATCAGAATCTTGCACAAGGGGTCCTTTGTCCAGAACAATCGTTGTTTGGTTTTAGAATGTCCTTTTTCCCTCTCGAATTAGCAAGCAAAACTTGCCAAGTGGCGCGAAGCTGTCCATCGTGAACAAACGTAGAGAACGGAACACGCCAAAACTCCCGAAAAAATTTCAATAATCTGATAAAACTATATTGAAAACACATACTTTACGATGATATTGTCACATTTATCAAATAAAATCAAAGCCGGAGATATTAGCCGTCTATAAGGAAAGCTTTTCTGAAGCCAAAGCTGATGTCCATCACGCGTCTTCCTGAACAAAGGAAATTGGGGTCCTGTCATTCCAAGACCTCTCTTTTGACCATAGATATAGCTTTACACTCCATTTCACCTCTCACAGCCTATTGACATCTAGTGGAAGGCGTATGAAGTGCATGTATAGTCATAAATTTCAGGCAAATTGATAGGGAGGCCCTGGAACAGAGCCTCGATTTCAGATTTTTCACTTTCTGACAGGAGGTTTGCTGCAAAATGAGTTCTGTTTTACTCACAGATATAATTCAAACGGTTTTAGAAACTTGAGAGTGTTTTCTATCCAATAGTAATAATAATATGCATATTGTACGAGCAAGAATTGAGTATGAGACAGTTTAATTTGGGCACGATTTTTTACAAAGTGACAACAGCGCCCCCATATCCCTAAAAGGTTAAAACCTGTTATGGCTGCAAGCTGAATATTGAAAAAACTGGAAAATGTGTGCACATTTTCAAACGGCCTCCTAAGAAACTTTTTATTTTCCAATATGCATATATTTACTACTGTTGGATAGATAACAGTCTGTAGTTTCTAAAAAGGTTTGAATTGTTTCTCTAAGTCGAACAGAAATATTTTTACAGCCATTTTCCCAGCCGAATTGAGTTTTCCAAAATGCGATGTGTCTCTTTAAGACCTTCTCTATAAAAGGCCCTTTGACTTAGGACCATAGTGACACGTCACAGTCGTTCGTCAGACTGTAATGCGGAAGTGAGAATTGAAAGGAGTCGAATATCTCGTCCATGGACTGAATAACACACCTTCTTGTGAGACCTGCGCAGTTAAAAAAAAATTCCGGGCGCGAAGGATAATTTGTTCTCGGCTTCTGGAACAAGGTAGATAACGTTGAATATGATGCCTGACTACGATATTATTTGATACATGTCACAAAATCATCCTAAAGTATGTTTTTGCAATATACTTTAATTATATTATTGCAATTTATTCTGGACTTTAGATGTGAAACGACGGAAGAATTTTTTGAAGAAACGCTTTCTAGCGCCGCAATGCTATCGTGCCTGCTAACCAAAGAGGGAAATAATTCGTTCTGGAACCCAACTAAAGACTCTACTGGACATTGGACCCCGTTACAACATTCTGATGGAATATCAAGAAAGATAAGACCCAATTTGGGATGCTTTTTCATATATATGTCGAACTGTTGTATGCTAACTCTGCTAACTGTGCTAGGCTAGCGCTTGACTAGAATCAATGCTGCCTTATGCTAGCTTATGTTGTTAGCTAATATAACGATATATTGTGTTTTCGCTGTAAAACACTTCAAAAATCGGAAATGTTGGCTTTATTCACACGATATCTGTCTTTCATTAGTTATCCACCATATGTTTTTCTGAAATGTTTTATGAGGTGTAATTAGTAGCCGACGTTGGTGTATGTATTTTCTCTGGCTACTCCCGGCTGGATTCAGACTCTAGCTATGTATTAGCATTTTTGGGTAGCATCAATGTAAAACTGATTTATAGCTAAAATATGCACTTTTTATGAACAAAACATAGATTTATTGTGTAACATGTTATATGACTGTCATCTGAGGTAGTTTTTTCTGGGCTCTTTAGGTTGGTTTTAGTTTATTTCGGTTGGCTTGTGCATGCTACTTCAATCATAATTCATACTTCATAATCATAATTCATACGTGTCTGTCCACTTTTGTATTTGGTGGTGAGCTAACATAAATATATGTGGTGTTTTCTCTGTAAAACATTTAAAAAATCGGACATGTTGGCTGGATTGACAAGATGTTTATCTTTCAAATGCTGTATTGGACTTGTTAATGTGTAAAAGTTAAATATTTTTAAAAAATAGATTTTGAATTTCGTGCTCTGCAGCTGTTGTCATTTTCGTCCGATTTCGGGCTTGCACCCCAAACAGGTTAAAAAAGTGCTTTTTGGATTTCATAGTCGAAAATAACATTTTGTTTTTAAAAGGCCAAAATGAAGCATTTAAAACCATTTTGAAAAATGACGCCTGGTAACCCAAAACATGAAACATAGAATATTTTTTGACTTTTTTTGGAAACCTCCTTAAATCACTCAGGCCGGACCCCCATTGACTCGAGAAGAAAAAACAAAACGAAAATTCCAGAAGAAAAAACAGAATATTTTCTGACTTTTTTGAAAACCTCCATAAATCACTCAGGCCAGCACACATTGATTTTTGGCCGTAGAATAGTGCTCCCAGAGCGGGTATGGAATTCTGGATGCCCCCTAAAAGCAATTTCAACCATGGCACCTGGTAACCCCAAAAAAATACCAGGTGCACGAAAAGTTTGGACTTAGAATATTTTTTGAGTTTTTTGGAAAAACTCCATAAATCACTCAGGCCATTGACTCGAGAAGAAAAAACAGAAAATATTTTCAAGAAAAAAAATGAATATTTTTTGACTTTTTTTGAAAACCTCCATAAATCACTCAGGCCAGCACCCATTGATTTTTGCCCGTTGTCACGTTCCTGACCTATTTCTGTTAGTTTGTTGTATGTGTTAGTTGGTCAGGACGTGAGTTTGGGTGGGCATTCTATGTTTTCTGTTTCTATGTTGGTTTAGGGTTGCCTGGTATGGCTCTTAATTAGAGGCAGGTGTTTGGCGTTCCTCTAATTGAGAGTCATATTTAGGTAGGTTGTTTCACAGTGTTCGTTGTGGGTGGTTGTCTCCTGTGTCAGTGTTTGTCGCACCATACGGGACTGTTCGGTTTGTTTGGTACATCGTCATTTTGTGTACTCTATTTTTCCCTGTTCGTGCGTTCTTCGTGTTTATGTAAGTTCGTCGTCCAGGTCTGTCTACACCGTTTGTTGTTTTGTTAGTTTATAGTCAAGTTCGTGTTTTCGTGTTTTCTTTTAATAAATTATGTGTTCACAACCCGCTGCGCCTTGGTTCCATCACTACTCCTCCTTTTCGGTTGAAGAGGAGGAGGACCACCGTTACACCCGTAGTATAGGGCACCCAGAGCGGGTATGGAAGTCTGGATCCCCCCTAAAAGCATTTAAGGCTCTGTGTGTCTTTAAGCACCATACTTTTTCATTCCATCCTTGCTGTGTGTGTCTGTCTGTGTGTGTGTGAGCTTTTCTTTGACATCTGTTTAGAGAAATGACTGATTTACACTTCATGAGGGTTGCCTAATCACAAACTTAAAGTTTTGGAAAGATCTGATTTTTTTTCCCCTTTAAAACAGCACCTATGACCCCATTTTAAGGCACTTCCGGTTGGCACAGGAAGCTATAAGCAAACACCTATCCTGATCGGGGTATGGTTTTACAGAATCCTGAGTTTTAAGTCTATACGTTAAGAACTGACTGATTTACATAGGGTTGAATGCACTATATATATCAAACTGCTGGTTGGCTATGGCAAAACACTTTTAGGGTGATTTTATCACTTCCGGTTGCTCCAGGAAGCTTAGAATCAACACAGGTAGACCTCCTAGTGGCCTGATTGACTGACATCAAAGACAGGTTCATTTGACATTCATAACCCACATAGGCTTCAGGTTGAATTTAGAGGTGCAGTCAATGTATTCCAATGGGGAGACATGTCATTGTAAACTGTTTGATGTAAACACCTTCTTTTAACTGTCAAGGGTTAATGCCACAAGGTCAAGGTTAGGCTTGCACAGATCGGGAGGACCTTAAGAACATTCCTGAGGTCAAATTGTGTTTCTAACCTTAACGGTTCTCTCTCTGTCTCCCAAAAGCAAATAAAATTGACATTGAGGTCAAAGTGTCATTCGTGTCCGTCTTCTTGTAACGGTCACTGCGCTCAGACCGAGCGAGCTACGGTTAAGCGGGGCATCTCGTTGAACTCGGCACGGCCTGGAGATAATAGTAATGCCATTGCGGGCTTTGTGTGTCTTTAAGCACCGTACCTTTTCACTCCATCCCTGCTGTGTGTGTGTGAGAGCTTTTCTTTGACATCTGTTTAGAGAAATGACTGATTTACAGTTCATGAAGGTTGCCTAATCACACAATTAAAGTTTTGGAAAGATCTGACTTTTTTAAGCCTTTGAAACAGCACCTATATCCCCATTTTAAGGCACTTCCGGTTGGCACAGGAAGCTATAAGTAAAGACTTATCCTGATCGGGGTATGCTTTTACAGAATCCTGAGTTTTAAGTCTATACGTTAAGAACTGACTGATTTACACAGGGTTGAATGCACTATATATCACAAACTGCTGGTTGGGTAAAACACTTTTAGGGTGATTTTATCACTTCCGGTTGCTCCAGGAAGCTTAGAATCAACACAGGTAGACCTCATAGTGGCTTGATGGATTGCCATTGAAGACAGGTTCATAAGACATTCATAACCCACATAGGGTTTATTTAAAGAATGCACGTTACATTTGCATATGATTCAACAGTGAAAAACATCACATCATATTGCAAACATAACACAGTGTTACATTTGCAATATGATGTGGTGAATCATATTGCAAACATAACACACAGTGTTACATTTGCAATATGATGTGTTGAATCATATTGCAAACATAACACAGTGTTACATTTGCAATATGATGTGTTGAATCATATTGCAAACATAACACAGTGTTACATTTGCAATATGATGTGGTGAATCATATTGCAAACATAACACACAGTGTTACATTTGCAATATGATGTGTTGAATCATATTGCAAACATAACACACAGTGTTACATTTGTAATATGATGTGTTGAATCATATTGCAAACATAACACACACTGTTACATTTGCAATATGATGTGTTGAATCATATTGCAAATGTAACTTGCATTCTTTAAATACTTTAGAAATACAAAATTGAACGTCCTGATGACCTCAGGATGGCCGGGCAGTGTTAGTGGTTCCTCTCCATCGCTCGTTGCGTGGAAATTTCATCATGTCGATTTTGGTGATGGTACCCCCGCGTTGAAACATATTGCAATTGTACAAAGGTCAACGAGCAAGTCGGTGTTTATCAGTCAATTTGATATTGTCAGACACCAAACTGATACCATCTGACACCAAACTCACTTTTTACAACTCCTTTAGAAGCCAACTATAACATATTTCAGAGCAGGCCCAAAATTCACAGAGCCTTCTCTTTAACCTGTTGAGGCTGGGGGCGCTGTTGTCACTATTTATGCTAATCGTGTAATTTTTGAAACGGCTTCCCACAAAATTCTTGATCGTACAATATGCATATTATTATTATTATTTGATAGAAAACAGTCTATAGTTTCTATAGGAGTTGACATTTTGTCTCTAAGTGGAACAGAACCCATTCTACAGCACTTTCCCTGACATGGAGTCAGATTTCAGAAATGTTGGCCCCTGATCTGGAGTCAGTTAAAAGGCCACAGTTATTGCTATGAGTATACGGACACTGCTTATGTCTTCCCCTGGATGCCTTTACGTGATGACGATTTGAATGGGGTCGATTGCGCGTTCACAGGCACTATAAATTAAAAAACCCTGTAGCTAGTAAGTCTTTTGGAGCTGCGTTATGCGCGTGGAGGACACCGACCCGCACCTGTTCCAAGCATTAGTGGAGGGAGTAATATTACTCTGGTCATGTTTCTACTCGTTATAGGAGTTAAAAACATCATAAGGTAGTTAATTTAAAGCGTTTTATAGCAATTTATATCCGTTTAGTGCGATTTTGGGACATTTATTTCTGAAACGTTGTGAATCGCTGGGCACGCTTCTAGTTCATCCCGAACGCAGTTGGCATTTCCACATGGCAAGAGGACAGCTTTCCACCAAAAGACGATTAGATCCAAGAAAGGATCCTTTGCCCAAGATACTGATGGAAGAACAGCTCAAAGTAGGACATTTTTATTATGATAAATCGTGTTTCTGTCGAAAAATTTTAGTGGCTTAGGACGCCATGTTTTTTGACGTAGCTTCGCTTGGCGCAAACTGTATTGAAAAGTAAGGATAATTTAAAAAATGTAATTCCGCGATTGTATTAAGAATTAAATTGTCTATCAATCCCTGTCCACCCTATATTTTTTAGTCACGTTTATGAGTATTTATGTATAAGAGTAGATCACTGTCTAATATGGCGCACGAACATTTTCTCACCAGCTGGGCTACATTTCACATTGTCTAACCATGATTTTGGTGGCTAAATATGCACATTTTCGATCAAACTCTATATGGATTGTGTAATATGATGTTACAGGAGTGTCATCGGAAGAATTCTGAGAAGGTTAGTGAAAAAATTTATATATTTTGGCGATGTTGACGTTATCGCTCACTTTGGCTAGAATCAATGCTGGGCTGCTATGTGCTATGTGCTATGCTAATATAACGATTTATTGTGTTTTCGCTGTAAGACACTTAGAAAATCTGAAATATTGTCTGTATTCACAGGATCTGTGTCTTTCGATTAGTGTATGCTGTGTATTTTTACGAAATGTTTGATGATTAGTAAGTAGGTAAACACGTTGCTCTATGTAGTTATTCTAGTCCATTTGTGACGGTGGGTGCAATTGTAACCTATGCCATCTACCTGAAATATGCACATTTTTCTAACAAAACCTATCCCATACCATAAATATGTTATCAGACTGTCATCTGATGAGTTTTTTTCTTGGTTAGGGGCTATAAATATCTTAGTTTAGCCGAATTAGTGATAGCTACTGTTGTTGGTGGACAAAGAAAAGATGGTGGATTATGCTAATGTGTTTTTAGCTAATAGATTTACATCTTTACATATTGTCTTCCCTGTAAAACATTTTAAAAATCGGACATGTTGGCTGGATTCACAAGATCTGTGTCTTTCATTAGCTGTATTGGACTTTAATGTGTGAAAGTTAAATATTTAAAAAAAAAAAATTTTTTGAATTTCGCGGCTCTGCCTTTTCAGTGGGGGTGGGGGGGGAGTGCCGCTAGCGGCACCCTCATCCTAGACAGGTTAAACCATAATAAAACAAATAATACGTAGTTATGTTTTAGCTGCGGGTCCAATTTTCACATTATGTTTAGCCCTGTGTGAGGCGACCTCGAATCCCAAGTTTCGGCTCCATAGGTCATTCGGTGTCCGAGCAAAACCCTAATTGGTGCTGAAAATCCACTTTTTTCATTGCCTTGCTACGGGGTCCTTGAATGAGCAATCAAACAGGCTCGTTGGGGTCTGTCTCTATGGGCCGAGCCGGTTTCAATGCACCTAGTCTTGAGAATCTGGGACTTTTCTAAATGTCGTCAGTTTCGTTGAGCTGAAAATGAATTGAAAACATAGCAAATACACGAGGCTGTTTATCGGTCTGAGAACCTTCTAGAGCCACATAAATCACCGTGCACAATCAACCTGAGGTCTAGAACAGGTTTGTAAATTTTCAGAACTCTAGGTCTGACGGTTCTTTAACCTGTCTAGGATCAGCGTGGCGCTAGCGGCACCCCCCCCCCCCCCCACTGAAAAACCAGTGCCGCGAAATTCAAAAAAAATATTTTTTTAAAATATTTAACTTTCACACATTAAAGTCCAATACAGCTAATGAATGACACAGATCTTATGAATCCAGTCAACATTTCCGATTTTTAAAATGTTTTACAGGGAAGACACAATATGTAAAGATGTACATCTATTACCTAAAAACACATTAGCATAATCCACCATCTTTTATTTGTCCACCAACACCAGTAGCCATCACCAATTCGGCTAAACTAAGATATTTATAGCCCCTAACCAACAAAAAAACTCATTAGATGACAGTCTGATAACATATTTATGGTATGGGATAGGTTTTGTTAGAAAAAAGTGCATATTTCAGGTATATGGCATAGTTTACAATTGCACCCACCATCACAAATGGACTAGAATAATTACAATGAGCAACGTGTTTACCTAACTACTAATCATCAAACATTTCGTAAAAATACACAGCATACACGAATCGAAAGACACAGATCCTGTGAATACAGACAATATTTCAGATTTTCTAAGTGTCTTACAGCGAAACACAATAAATCGTTATATTAGCTTAGCAAATAGCAATTAGCAGCCCAGCATTGATTCTAGCCAAAGTGAGCGATAAAAGTCAACATCGCCAAAAGATATTAATTTTTTCACTAACCTTCTCAGAATTCTTCCGATGACACTCCTGTAACATCACATTACAACATGCATATACAGTTTGATCGAAAATGTTTATATTTAGCCACCAAAATCATGGTTAGACAATGTGAAATGTAGACAAGCTGGTAAAGAAAACGTCCTTGCGCCACTTAGACAGTGATCTACTCTTATACATAAATACTCATAAACGTGACTAAAAAATATAGGGTGGACAGGGATTGATAGACAATTTAATTCTTAATACAATTGCGTTATTACATTTTTTAATTTATCCTTACTTTTCAATACAGTTTGCGCCAAGCGAAGCTACGTCAAAAAACATGGCGTCCTAAGCCACTAAAATGTTTCGACAGAAACACGATTTATCATAATAAAAATGTCCTACCTTGAGCTGTTCTTCCATCAGTATCTTGGGCAAAGGATCCTTTCTTGGGAGAAATCGTCTTTTGGTGGAAAGCTGTCCTCTTGCCATGTGGAAATGTCAACTACGTTCGGGATGAACTGAAAAGCGTGCCCAACTTTTCACATCGTTGCAAAAATAAATGTCCCAAAATCGCACTAAACGGATATAAATTGCAATAAAACGCTTTAAATTAACTACTTTGTGATGTTTGTAACTCCTATAACGAGTGAAAAGATGACCGGAGAAATATAACAGGCTAAACTAACGCTTGGAACAGGAGAGGGTCGGTGTCTTCCACGCGCGTTACGCAGCAAGAAAAGACTTGCTAGCTAAAGGTTTTTTTCATTTGTAGGGCCTGTGAACGAGCAATCGAGCCCGTTGGAATCGTCATCACGTAAAGGCATCCAGGGGAAGACGTAAGAAGTGTCCGTATAGTCATAGCAACGACAGTGCCCTTTTAAATGACTTCAGAAAAGTGGCCAACGTTTCTCAAATCTGACTCCATGTCAGGGAAATTGCTGTAGAATGGGCTCTGTTCCACTTAGAGACAAAATTTCAACTCCTATAGAAACTATAGACTGTTTTCTATCCAATAATAATAATAATATGCATATTGTACGATCAAGGATTTTGTGGGAAGCCGTGTAAAAAATTAGCCACATTAGCATAAATAGTCTAAACAGCGCCCCCATCCCCAACAGGTTAAAAGTTCAAACAAAAGTAACTACTACATGCACTGTCTGCCTCTTAGCCCCTCAGTGTGTCCCTCCATCATTTCTGTGTGGGCGTGTATTTTATTTTATTTTTTTAAATCTGATGGGATGAATGACTGATATACAGTTCAGGAGGGTTGTCTATTCACATATATGACGTTTTGAAAAGATTTGACATTTTTAACCCTTTGAAACAGCCCATTTGACACCAATTATGGCACTTTCGGTTGGCACAGGAAGCTGAAAATAAACATATATCATCACTGGAGTATGCTGTTACAGAATCCTGAGTTTTAAGTCTGTATGTTAAAAATTGACTGATTTACATAGGGTTGAATGCACTATTTCTCTCAAACTGCAGGTTGGGTATGGCAAACACTTTTAGGGTGATTTAACCACTTCCGGTTGCTCCAGGAAGCTTAGAATCGACACAGGTAGACCTCATGGTGGCCTGATGGACTGACATCAAAGACAGGTTCATAAGACAATCATAACCCACATAGGCTTCAGGTTGAATTTAGAGGTGCACTCAAAGCATTCCAATGGGGAGACATGTCATTGTAAACTGTTTGATGTAAACACCTTCTTTTAACTGTGAAGGGTTAATGCCACAAGGTCAAGGTTAGGCTTGCACAGATCGAGAGGACCTTAAGAACATTCCTGAGGTCAAATTGTGTTTCTAACCTTAACGGTTCTCTCTCTGTCTCCCAAAATCAAATAAAATTGACATTGAGGTCAAAAGATCATTTGTGTCCGTTCTCTTGTAACGAGCTACGGTCAAGCGGGGCATCTCGTTGAACTCAGCACGGCCTAGAGATAATAGTGATGCCATTGTGGGCTTTAGGTGTCTTTAAGCACCGTACTTTTTCACTCCATCCTTCCTTTTTGTGTGTGTGTGTGTTTGTGTGAGAGAGATTTTCTTTGACATCTGTTGGGAAAAATGACTGATTACAGTTCATGAGGGTTATCTAATAACACAAGTGTAGTTTTGAAAAGATCTGACCTTATTACCCTTCAAACCTGACCCTATGGCACCATTTTAAGGCACTTCCAGGTTACATAGGAAGCTGAGAGTGAACACATACCCTCCTCGGAGTAGGCTCTTATATAATATTGAGTTTTAAGTCTTTATGTTAAGAGCAGACTTATTTAAAGAGGGTTTAATGAGTGTGTGTTATTTCATAAAATCATATAAAATCACAGGATTCTCGCAGAGCTTCGAGACCCACTTTAAAAATGTACGTCTGAACACACTGCAACTGGATCTGTGATTTTTTTTTATTTTTAAATCCTCTTTGTGAACATCACCAAACGGTCAATGTACGATTTCTCTTAAATAACGATAGATAAATGGCTGGTTCTTTTTTTCCTGACACCGTATGCTTATGTACTTTGACATGAAGTGGTCAAATTAGCACCCTACTTGCGTTTTAACCCTTTAATCCCAGAAAAATGGCCATAACTCAAAAAGCGCCGAGGTCTCGACGCCATCTTGTTCGGGGCCAATTGCCCATTACTCCAAACCTACGCTCGCCGAGTTTCGTCTTCGAAATATTTTCAGTTTAGGAGAAAAGGCTGCGCTCGTTTGCCACGTGCTCGTGCGATTGCAATATGATTTATTTTCCCTTTTGTAAGAATTTTCGAGAATGCAGAAAAAAGTCAAAAATTTGTCATTTTTATAAAACGGAAACCGAAAGTCCGAGACGTTTTTTTGAGTGACTTCCTGAAAGAGCTCTCCGCCGATTTTCTGCGACGTCGCAAGACGTCAGGTAAGGGACCGTACATTTGCAATGGGACTTTCTTCACTAACCATACGGCTCCCGTCTCAGAGTTCCCTTAACCTGTTGAGGCTGGGGGCGCTGTTGTCACTATTTATGCTAATCGTGTAATTTTTGAAACGGCTTCCCACAAAATTCTTGATCGTACAATATGCATATTATTATTATTATTGGATAGAAAACAGTCTATAGTTTCTATAGGAGTTGAAATTTTGTCTCTAAGTGGAACAGAACCCATTCTACAGCAATTTCCCTGACATGGAGTCAGATTTCAGAAATGTTGGCCCCTGATCTGGAGTCAGTTAAAAGGCCACAGTTATTGCTATGAGTATACGGACACTGCTTACGTCTTCCCCTGGATGCCTTTACGTGATGACGATTTGAATGGGGTCGATTGCGCGTTCACAGGCACTACAAATTAAAAAACCCTGTAGCTAGTCACTCTTTTGGAGCTGCGTCATGCGCGTGGAGGACACCGACCCGCACCTGTTCCAAGCATTAGTTTTGGGAGTAATCTTTCTCCGGTCATGTTAACCTGTTGAGGATGGGGGCGCTGTTGAGACTATTTATGCTAATCGTGTAATTTTTGAAACGGCTTCCCACAAAATCCTTGATCGTACAATATGCATATTATTATTATTATTGGATAGAAAACAGTCTATAGTTTCTATAGGAGTTGAAATTTTGTCTCTAAGTGGAACAGAGCCCATTCTACAGCAATTTCCCTGACATGGAGTCAGATTTCAGAAATTTTGGCCACTGTTCTGGAGTCAGTTAAAAGGGCACTGTTTTTGCTATGACTATACGGACACTGCTTACGTCTTCCCCTGGATGCCTTTACGTGATGACGATTTCAATGGGGTCGATTGCGCGTTCACAGGCCCTACAAATTAAAAAACCCTGTAGGTAGGAGCTCCTTTGCAGCTGCGTAATGCGCGTGGAGGACATCGACCTGCTATTTTTCCAAGCTTTAGTTTAGCCTGTTATATTTCTCCGGTCATGTTTTTACTCGTTATAGGAGTTAAAAACATCATAAGGTAGTTAATTTAAAGCGTTTTATAGCAATTTATATCCGTTTAGTGCGATTTTGGGACATTTATTTCTTTAACGCTGTGAATAGCTGGGCACGCTTTCAGTTCATCCCGAACGCAGTTGGCATTTCCACATGGCAAGAGGACAGCTTTCCACCAAAAGACGATTACTCCCAAGAAAGGATCCTTTGCCCAAGATACTGATGGAAGAACAGCTCAAAGTAGGACATTTTTTTTATGATAAATCGTGTTTCTGTCGAAAAATGTTAGTGGCTTAGGACGCCATGTTTTTTGACGTAGCTTCGCTTGGCGCAAACTGTATTGAAAAGTAAGGATAAATTAAAAAATGTAATTCCGCAATTGTATTAAGAATTAAATTGTCTATCAATCCCTGTCCACCCTATATTTTTTAGTCACGTTTATGAGTATTTATGTATAAGAGTAGATCACTGTCTAAGTGGCGCAAGGACATTTTCTGACCAGCTGAGCTACATTTCACATTGTCTAACCATGATTTTGGTGGCTAAATATAAACATTTTCGATCAAACTCTATATGGATTGTGTAATATGATGTTACAGGAGTGTCATCTGAAGAATTCTGAGAAGGTTAGTGAAAAAATTAATATATTTTTGGCGATGTTGACGTTATCGCCCACTTTGGCTAGAATCAATGCTGGGCTGCTATGTGCTATGTGCTATGCTAATATAACGATTTATTGTGTTTTCGCTGTAAGACACTTAGAAAATCTGAAATATTGTCTGTATTCACAGGATCTGTGTCTTTCGATTAGTGTATGCTGTGTATTTTTACGAAATGTTTGATGATTAGTAAGTAGGTAAACACGTTGCTCTATGTAGTTATTCTAGTCCATTTGTGACGGTGGGTGCAATTGTAACCTATGCCATCTACCTGAAATATGCACATTTTTCTAACAAAACCTATCCCATACCATAAATATGTTATCAGACTGTCATCTGATGAGTTTTTTTCTTGGTTAAGGGCTATAAATATCTTAGTTTAGCCGAATTAGTGATAGCTACTGGTGTTGGTGGACAAATAAAAGATGGTGGATTATGCTAATGTGTTTTTAGGTAATAGATGTACATCTTTACATATTGTGTCTTCCCTGTAAAACATTTTAAAAATCGGACATGTTGGCTGGATTCACAAGATCTGTGTCTTTCATTAGCTGTATTGGACTTTAATGTGTGAAAGTTAAATATTTAAAAAAAATATTTTTTTTGAATTTCGCGGCTCTGCCTTTTCAGTGGGGGTGGGGGGGGAGTGCCCTCATCCTACCCTCATCCTAGTACCTCATCCTAGTACCCTCATCCTAGACAGGTTAAGGTATGTAATTCAAGGTTGCAGCTTGCTGAAAACTGTCCACAGTGTTCCTGTTATCGAGTTTTAACCTTTCACGAGCCTCTACCCCGGGTCCGGGAGCACCCCCCCCCCCCCCCACACTGATTAGCATCGCTAGCATAGCGTCACAATTAAATAGTAGCATCTAAAAATCATTAAATCACAAGTCCAAGACACCTAATGAAAGATACAGATCCTGTGAATAAAGCCACCATTTCAGATTTTTTTAATGTTTTACAGGGAAGACACAATATGTAAATCTATTAGCTAAACACGTTAGCAAAAATCACCATTTTTCTTTGTCCACCATTTTCTCTCAATACCAGTAGCTATCACCAATTCGGCTAAACTAAGAAATTGATAGCCACTAACCAAGAAAAAACCTCATCAGATGACAGTCTGATAACATATTTATGGTATAGGATAGGTTTTGTTAGAAAAATGTGGATATTTCAGGTATAAATCATAGTTTGCCATTGCAGCCACCATCACAAATCTCACCAAAGCTCCTAGAAGTACTACAGAGAGCAACGTGTATTACCAATTTACTCATCATAAAACATTTCTTAAAAATACACAGCACATAGCAATGGAAAGACACAGATCTTGTGAATTCAGACAACATTTCAGATTTTCTAAGTGTTTTACTGCGAAAACACAATAAATCGTTATATTAGCATACCACATATGCAAACGTTACCCGAGCACTGATTCAAGCCAAAGAGAGCGATATCGTTATCATCGCCAAAATATATTCATTTTTTCACTAACCTTCTCAGAATTCTTCAGATGACACTCCTGTAACATCATATTACAACATACATATAGAGTTTGTTCGAAAATGTGCATATTTAGCCACCAAAATCATGGTTAGACAATGACAAAAGTAGCACAGCTGGTCAGAAAATGTTGTGCACCATATTAGACAGTGATCTAGTCTTATACATAAATACTCATAAACTTGACTAAAAAATACAGGGTGGACAGCGATTGATAGACAATTTAATTCTTAATACAATCGCGGAATTACATTTTTTAAATGATCCTTACTTTTCAATACAGGTTGCGCCAAGTGAAGCTATAGCAAACAAAATGGCGGCATAAGCGTTTAACATTTTTCGACAGAAACACAATTTATCATCATAAATTGTTCTGACTATGAGCTGTTCTCCCATCAGAATCTTGGGCAATGAATCCTTTCTTGGGTCTAACAAGTGCAGCATACCACCCTGCATACCACTACTGTCTTGCTTCTGAAGCTAAGCAGGGTTGGTCCTGGTCAGGCCCTGGATGGGAGACCAGATGCTGCTGGAAGTGGTGTTGGAGGGCCAGTAGGAGGCACTCTTTCCTCTGGTCTAAAAAATATCCCAATGCCCCAGGGCAGTGATTGGGGACACTGCCCTGTGTAGGGTGCCGTCTTTCGGATGGGACGTTAAACGGGTTCCTGACTCTCTGAGGTCATTAAAGATCCCATGGCACTTATCGTAAGAGTAGGGGTGTTAACCCCGGTGTCCTGGCTAAATTCCCAATCTGGCCCTCAAACCATCATGGTCACCTAATAATCCCCAGTTTACAATTGGCTCATTCATCCCCCTCCTCTCCCCTGTAACTATTCCCCAGGTCGTTGCTGCAAATGAGAACGTGTTCTCAGTCAACTTACCTGGTAAAATAATGGTAAAATAAAAATAAATAAATAAAAAAATCTTCTTTTGGTCGAAAGATGTCCACTTGTCCGTCGAAATGCCCACTAACGTACGACCGGGACCCCGAAACGTGCCCGGAGCTTCAAAGTCTATTACAAAGCAATGCCTCAAAATCGCACTAAACGGATATAAATTGCTATAAAACGGTTTAAATTAACTACCTTATGATGTTTCTAACACCTATAACGAGTAAAAAGATGACCGACGCTATATTACTGGCTAAACCAAGGCTTGGATAAAGGCCAGTCAGATATCCTTCTTGCGTTGAGCGCAGAGTCCAAAGGAACGCTACTTCCGGTATTTGGTGATTTATAGAGCCAATGATTGCGCAATCGACTCCATTAAAATTGTCACCACTTACTGACATCTAGAGGAAGGCGTGGGCAGTGTTTGTATCCTCATAGGATCTACAGTGGCTTTAAAACTTATCTGGAACCAGAGGCCAAGAGTTCTGAAAACTCACTCACTGGGAGGAAAAGTGCTGTAGAATGAGTTCTGTTCCACTCAGAGACATAATTCAAACGGCTATAGAAACTAGAGAGTGTTTTCTATCCAATAATAACAATAATATGCATATTGTACGAGCAAGAATTGAGTACTAGGCAGTTTAATCTGTAGAGAAAATTATGCTAATGCGAAACAGCACCCCCTATAGTTGCAAGAAGTTAACAACAGTACTGCAAAAATTTCACTTACAGAGTGCATCAAACATGATTTAGAGCTTGTTTATGGAAAAGGGATTATTTCTGTATTTCAACATGATTTGGAGCTTGTTTTTGGAAAAGTGTTTATTTCTGTTTTTCAACATGATTTAGGGCTTGTTTATGAATTTTTTTTTTTTCAGTTTTTGAACATGATTTAGAGCTTGTTTATGAAAAAGTGTTTATTTCTGTAATTCAAGGTTGCAGCTTGCTGAAAACTGTCCACAGTGTTCCTGTCATCTAGTTTTAACATTACTGCAAAAATTTCACTTACAGAGTTCATCAAACATGATTTAGAGCTTGTTTATGGAAAAGTGATTATTTCTGTATTTCAACATGATTTGGAGCTTGTTTTTGGAAAAGTGTTTATTTCTGTTATTCAACATGATTTAGAGCTTGTTTATGAAAAAGTGTTTTTTCAGTTTTTCAACATGATTTAGAGCTTGTTTATGAAAGTGTTTTTTTCAGTTTTTCAACATGATTTAGAGCTTGTTTTTGGAAAAGTGTTTATTCTCTGTAATTCAAGGTTGCAGCTTGCTGAAAACTGTCCACAGTGTTCCTGTTATCGAGTTTTAACAGTACTGCAAAAATTTCACTTACAGAGTGCATCAAACATGATTTAGAGCTTGTTTATGGAAAATAGATTATTTCTGTATTTGAACATGATTTGGAGCTTGTTTTTGGAAAAGTGTTTTTTTCAGTTTTTCAACATGATTTAGAGCTTGTTTTTGGAAAAAGTGTTTATTTCTGTAATTCAAGGTTGCAGCTTGCTGAAAACTGTCCCCAGTGTTCCTGTTATCGAGTTTTAACAGTACTGCAAAAATGTCACTTACAGAGTGCATCAAACATGATTTAGAGCTTGTTTATGGAAAAGTGTTTATTTCTGTTTTTCAACATGATTTAGAGCTTGTTTTTGAAAAAGTGTTTTTTCAGTTTTTCAACATGATTTGGAGCTTGTTTATGAAAAAGTGTTTTTTCAGTTTTTCAACATGATTTAGAGCTTGTTTTTGGAAAAGTGTTTATTCCTGTAATTCAAGGTTGCAGCTTGCTGAAAACTGTCCACAGTGTTCCTGTCATCGAGTTTTAACAGTACTGCAAAAATTTCACTTACAGAGTGCATCAAACATGATTTAGAGCTTGTTTATGGAAAAGTGTTTATTTCTGTTTTTCAACATGATTTAGAGCTTGTTTATGAAAAAGTGTTTTTTCAGTTTTTCAACATGATTTGGAGCTTGTTTTTGGAAAAGTGTTTATTTCTTTTTTTCAACATGAATTAGAGCTTGTTTTTGGAAAAGTGTTTATTCCTGTAATTCAAGGTTGCAGCTTGCTTAAAACTGTCCACAGTGTTCCTGTTACCGAGTTTTAACAGTACTGCAAAAATTTCACTTACAGAGTGCATCAAACATGATTGAGAGCTTGTTTATGGAAAAGTGTTTATTTCTGTTTTCAACATGATTTAGAGCTTGTTTTTGAAAAAGGGATTATTTCTGTATTTCAACATGATTTAGAGCTTGTTTATGAAAAAGTGTTTATTTCTGTTTTTCAACATGATTTAGGGCTTGTTTATGAATTATTTTTTTTTCAGTTTTTGAACATGATTTAGAGCTTGTTTTTGGAAAAGTGTTTATTCTCTGTAATTCAAGGTTGCAGCTTGCTGATAACTGTCCACAGTGTTCCTGTTATCGAGTTTTAACAGTACTTCAAAAATTTCACTTACAGAGTGCATCAAACATGATTTAGAGCTTGTTTATGGAAAAGTGTTTATTTCTGTTTTTTAACATGATTTAGAGCTTGTTTTTGGAAAAGTGTTTATTTCTGTTTTTCAACATGATTTAGAGCTTGTTTTTGGAAAAGTGTTTATTCTCTGTAATTCAAGGTTGCAGCTTGCTGAAAACTGTCCACAGTGTTCCTGTCATCAAGTTTTAACAGTACTGCAAAAATTTCACTTACAGAGTGCATCAATCATGATTCAGAGCTTGTTTATGGAAAAGTGATTATTTCTGTATTTCAACATGATTTGAAGCTTGTTTTTGGAAAAGTTTTTATTTCTGTTTTTCAACATGATTTAGAGCTTGTTTATGAAAAATTGTTTTATCAGTTTTTCAACATGATTTAGAGCTTGTTTTTGGAAAAGTGTTTTTTTCAGTTTTTCAACATGATTTAGAGCTTGTTTTTGGAAAAGTGTTTATTCTCTGTAATTCAAGGTTGCAGCTTGCTGATAACTGTCCACAGTGTTCCTGTTATCGAGTTTTAACAGTACTTCAAAAATTTCACTTACAGAGTGCATCAAACATGATTTGGAGCTTGTTTATGGAAAAGTGTTTATTTCTGTTTTTCAACATGATTTAGAGCTTGTTTTTGGAAAAGTGTTTATTCTCTGTAATTCAAGGTTGCAGCTTGCTGAAAACTGTCCACAGTGTTCCTGTCATCAAGTTTTAACAGTACTGCAAACATTTCACTTACAGAGTGCATCAATCATGATTCAGAGCTTGTTTATGGAAAAGTGATTATTTCTGTATTTCAACATGATTTGAAGCTTGTTTTTGGAAAAGTTTTTATTTCTGTTTTTCAACATGATTTAGAGCTTGTTTATGAAAAATTGTTTTATCAGGTTTTCAACATGATTTAGAGCTTGTTTTTGGAAAAGTGTTTATTTCTGTAATTCAAGGTTGCAGCTTGCTGAAAACTGTCCACAGTGTTCCTGTTATCGAGTTTTAACAGTACTGCAAAAATTTCACTTACAGAGTGCATCAAACATGATTTAGAGCTTGTTTATGGAAAATAGATTATTTCTGTATTTGAACATGATTTGGAGCTTGTTTTTGGAAAAGTGTTTTTTTCAGTTTTTCAACATGATTTGGAGCTTGTTTTTGAAAAAGTGTTTTTTCAGTTTTTCAACATGATTTAGAGCTTGTTTTTGGAAAAGTGTTTATTCCTGTAATTCAAGGTTGCAGCTTGCTGAAAACTGTCCACAGTGTTCCTGTCATCGAGTTGTAACAGTACTGCAAAAATTTCACTTACAGAGTGCATCAAACATGATTTAGAGCTTGTTTATGGAAAAGTGTTTATTTCTGTTTTCAACATGATTTAGAGCTTGTTTTTGAAAAAGGGATTATTTCTGTATTTCAACATGATTTAGAGCTTGTTTATGAAAAAGTGTTTATTTCTGTTTTTCAACATGATTTAAAGCTTGTTTATGAAAAAGTGTTTTTTCTGTTTTTCAACATGATTTAGAGCTTGTTTATGAAAAAGTGTTTTTTCAGTTTTTCAACATGATTTAGAGCTTGTTTTTGGAAAAGTGTTTATTCTCTGTAATTCAAGGTTGCAGCTTGCTGATAACTGTCCACAGTGTTCCTGTTATCGAGTTTTAACAGTACTTCAAAAATTTAACTTACAGAGTGCATCAAACATGATTTAGAGCTTGTTTATGGAAAAGTGTTTATTTCTGTTTTTTAACATGATTTAGAGCTTGTTTTTGGAAAAGTGTTTATTTCTGTTTTTCAACATGATTTAGAGCTTGTTTTTGGAAAAGTGTTTATTCTCTGTAATTCAAGGTTGCAGCTTGCTGAAAACTGTCCACAGTGTTCCTGTCATCAAGTTTTAACAGTACTGCAAAAATTTCACTTACAGAGTGCATCAATCATGATTCAGAGCTTGTTTATGGAAAAGTGATTATTTCTGTATTTCAACATGATTTGAAGCTTGTTTTTGGAAAAGTTTTTATTTCTGTTTTTCAACATGATTTAGAGCTTGTTTATGAAAAATTGTTTTATCAGTTTTTCAACATGATTTAGAGCTTGTTTTTGGAAAAGTGTTTTTTTCAGTTTTTCAACATGATTTAGAGCTTGTTTTTGGAAAAGTGTTTATTCTCTGTAATTCAAGGTTGCAGCTTGCTGATAACTGTCCACAGTGTTCCTGTTATCGAGTTTTAACAGTACTTCAAAAATTTCACTTACAGAGTGCATCAAACATGATTTAGAGCTTGTTTATGGAAAAGTGTTTATTTCTGTTTTTCAACATGATTTAGAGCTTGTTTTTGGAAAAGTGTTTATTCTCTGTAATTCAAGGTTGCAGCTTGCTGAAAACTGTCCACAGTGTTCCTGTCATCAAGTTTTAACAGTACTGCAAAAATTTCACTTACAGAGTGCATCAATCATGATTCAGAGCTTGTTTATGGAAAAGTGATTATTTCTGTATTTCAACATGATTTGAAGCTTGTTTTTGGAAAAGTTTTTATTTCTGTTTTTCAACATGATTTAGAGCTTGTTTATGAAAAATTGTTTTATCAGTTTTTCAACATGATTCAGAGCTTGTTTTTGGAAAAGTGTTTATTTCTGTAATTCAAGGTTGCAGCTTGCTGAAAACTGTCCACAGTGTTCCTGTTATCGAGTTTTAACAGTACTGCAAAAATTTCACTTACAGAGTGCATCAAACATGATTTAGAGCTTGTTTATGGAAAATAGATTATTTCTGTATTTGAACATGATTTGGAGCTTGTTTTTGGAAAAGTGTTTTTTTCTGTTTTTCAACATGATTTAGAGCTTGTTTTTGGAAAAAGTGTTTATTTCTGTAATTCAAGGTTGCAGCTTGCTGAAAACTGTCCCCAGTGTTCCTGTTATCGAGTTTTAACAGTACTGCAAAAAATTCACTTACAGAGTGCATCAAACATGATTTAAAGCTTGTTTATGGAAAAGTGTTTATTTCTGTTTTTCAACATGATTTAGAGCTTGTTTATGAAAAAGTGTTTTTTCAGTTTTTCAACATGATTTGGAGCTTGTTTATGAAAAAGTGTTTTTTCAGTTTTTCAACATGATTTAGAGCTTGTTTTTGGAAAAGTGTTTATTCCTGTAATTCAAGGTTGCAGCTTGCTGAAAACTGTCCACAGTGTTCCTGTCATCGAGTTGTAACAGTACTGCAAAAATTTCACTTACAGAGTGCATCAAACATGATTTAGAGCTTGTTTATGGAAAAGTGTTTATTTCTGTTTTTCAACATGATTTAGAGCTTGTTTATGAAAAAGTGTTTTTTCAGTTTTTCAACATGATTTGGAGCTTGTTTTTGGAAAAGTGTTTATTTCTTTTTTTCAACATGATTTAGAGCTTGTTTTTGGAAAAGTGTTTATTCCTGTAATTCAAGGTTGCAGCTTGCTTAAAACTGTCCACAGTGTTCCTGTTACCGAGTTTTAACAGTACTGCAAAAATTTCACTTACAGAGTGCATCAAACATGATTGAGAGCTTGTTTATGGAAAAGTGTTTATTTCTGTTTTCAACATGATTTAGAGCTTGTTTTTGAAAAAGGGATTATTTCTGTATTTCAACATGATTTAGAGCTTGTTTATGAAAAAGTGTTTATTTCTGTTTTTCAACATGATTTAAAGCTTGTTTATGAAAAAGTGTTTTTTCTGTTTTTCAACATGATTATGAGCTTGTTTTTGGAAAAGTGTTTATTTCTGTTTTTCAACATGATTTAGAGTTTGTTTTTGGAAAATTGTTTATTTCTGTAATTCAAGGTTGCAGCTTGCTGAAAACTGTCCCCAGTGTTCCTGTTATCGAGTTTTAACAGTACTGCAAAAATTTCACTTACAGAGTACATCAAACATGATTTAGAGCTTGTTTATGGAAAAGTTTTATTTCTGTTTTTCAACATGATTTAGAGCTTGTTTTTGGAAAAGTGTTTATTCTCTGTAATTCAAGGTTGCAGCTTGCTGATAACTGTCCACAGTGTTCCTGTTATCGAGTCTTAACAGTACTTCAAAAATTTCACTTACAGAGTGCATCAAACATGATTTAGAGCTTGTTTATGGAAAAGTGTTTATTTCTGTTTTTCAACATGATTTAGAGCTTGTTTTTGGAAAAGTGTTTATTCTCTGTAATTCAAGGTTGCAGCTTGCTGAAAACTGTCCACAGTGTTCCTGTCATCAAGTTTTAACAGTACTGCAAAAATTTCACTTACAGAGTGCATCAATCATGATTCAGAGCTTGTTTATGGAAAAGTGATTATTTCTGTATTTCAACATGATTTGAAGCTTGTTTTTGGAAAAGTTTTTATTTCTGTTTTTCAACATGATTTAGAGCTTGTTTATGAAAAATTGTTTATTTCTGTAATTCAAGGTTGCAGCTTGCTGAAAACTGTCCCCAGTGTTCCTGTTATCGAGTTTTAACAGTACTGCAAAAATTTCACTTACAGAGTGCATCAAACATGATTTAGAGCTTGTTTATGGAAAAGTGTTTATTTCTGTTTTTCAACATGATTTAGAGCTTGTTTATGAAAAAAAAAAATTCAGTTTTTCAACATGATTTGGAGCTTGTTTTTGGAAAAGTTTTTATTTCTGTTTTTCAACATGATTTAGAGCTTGTTTATGAAAAATTGTTTTATCAGTTTTTCAACATGATTTAGAGCTTGTTTTTGGAAAAGTGTTTTTTTCAGTTTTTCAACATGATTTAGAGCTTGTTTTTGGAAAAGTGTTTTTTCAGTTTTTCAACATGATTTAGAGCTTGTTTTTGGAAAAGTGTTTATTCTCTGTAATTCAAGGTTGCAGCTTGCTGATAACTGTCCACAGTGTTCCTGTTATCGAGTTTTAACAGTAATTCAAAAATTTAACTTACAGAGTGCATCAAACATGATTTAGAGCTTGTTTATGGAAAAGTGTTTATTTCTGTTTTTTAACATGAGTTAGAGCTTGTTTTTGGAAAAGTGTTTATTTCTGTTTTTCAACATGATTTAGAGCTTGTTTTTGGAAAAGTGTTTATTCTCTGTAATTCAAGGTTGCAGCTTGCTGAAAACTGTCCACAGTGTTCCTGTCATCAAGTTTTAACAGTACTGCAAAAATTTCACTTACAGAGTGCATCAATCATGATTCAGAGCTTGTTTATGGAAAAGTGATTATTTCTGTATTTCAACATGATTTGAAGCTTGTTTTTGGAAAAGTTTTTATTTCTGTTTTTCAACATGATTTAGAGCTTGTTTATGAAAAATTGTTTTATCAGTTTTTCAACATGATTTAGAGCTTGTTTTTGGAAAAGTGTTTTTTTCAGTTTTTCAACATGATTTAGAGCTTGTTTTTGGAAAAGTGTTTATTCTCTGTAATTCAAGGTTGCAGCTTGCTGATAACTGTCCACAGTGTTCCTGTTATCGAGTTTTAACAGTACTTCAAAAATTTCACTTACAGAGTGCATCAAACATGATTTAGAGCTTGTTTATGGAAAAGTGTTTATTTCTGTTTTTCAACATGATTTAGAGCTTGTTTTTGGAAAAGTGTTTATTCTCTGTAATTCAAGGTTGCAGCTTGCTGAAAACTGTCCACAGTGTTCCTGTCATCAAGTTTTAACAGTACTGCAAAAATTTCACTTACAGAGTGCATCAATCATGATTCAGAGCTTGTTTATGGAAAAGTGATTATTTCTGTATTTCAACATGATTTGAAGCTTGTTTTTGGAAAAGTTTTTATTTCTGTTTTTCAACATGATTTAGAGCTTGTTTATGAAAAATTGTTTTATCAGTTTTTCAACATGATTCAGAGCTTGTTTTTGGAAAAGTGTTTATTTCTGTAATTCAAGGTTGCAGCTTGCTGAAAACTGTCCACAGTGTTCCTGTTATCGAGTTTTAACAGTACTGCAAAAATTTCACTTACAGAGTGCATCAAACATGATTTAGAGCTTGTTTATGGAAAATAGATTATTTCTGTATTTGAACATGATTTGGAGCTTGTTTTTGGAAAAGTGTTTTTTTCTGTTTTTCAACATGATTTAGAGCTTGTTTTTGGAAAAAGTGTTTATTTCTGTAATTCAAGGTTGCAGCTTGCTGAAAACTGTCCCCAGTGTTCCTGTTATCGAGTTTTAACAGTACTGCAAAAAATTCACTTACAGAGTGCATCAAACATGATTTAGAGCTTGTTTATGGAAAAGTGTTTATTTCTGTTTTTCAACATGATTTAGAGCTTGTTTATGAAAAAGTGTTTTTTCAGTTTTTCAACATGATTTGGAGCTTGTTTATGAAAAAGTGTTTTTTCAGTTTTTCAACATGATTTAGAGCTTGTTTTTGGAAAAGTGTTTATTCCTGTAATTCAAGGTTGCAGCTTGCTGAAAACTGTCCACAGTGTTCCTGTCATCGAGTTGTAACAGTACTGCAAAAATTTCACTTACAGAGTGCATCAAACATGATTTAGAGCTTGTTTATGGAAAAGTGTTTATTTCTGTTTTTCAACATGATTTAGAGCTTGTTTATGAAAAAGTGTTTTTTCAGTTTTTCAACATGATTTGGAGCTTGTTTTTGGAAAAGTGTTTATTTCTTTTTTTCAACATGATTTAGAGCTTGTTTTTGGAAAAGTGTTTATTCCTGTAATTCAAGGTTGCAGCTTGCTTAAAACTGTCCACAGTGTTCCTGTTACCGAGTTTTAACAGTACTGCAAAAATTTCACTTACAGAGTGCATCAAACATGATTGAGAGCTTGTTTATGGAAAAGTGTTTATTTCTGTTTTCAACATGATTTAGAGCTTGTTTTTGAAAAAGGGATTATTTCTGTATTTCAACATGATTTAGAGCTTGTTTATGAAAAAGTGTTTATTTCTGTTTTTCAACATGATTTAAAGCTTGTTTATGAAAAAGTGTTTTTTCTGTTTTTCAACATGATTTAGAGCTTGTTTATGAAAAAGTGTTTTTTCAGTTTTTCAACATGACTTAGAGCTTGTTTTTGGAAAAGTGTTTATTCCTGTAATTCAAGGTTGCAGCTTGCTGAAAACTGTCCACAGTGTTCCTGTTATCGAGTTTTAACAGTACTGCAAAAATTTCACTTACAGAGTGCATCAAACATGATTTAGAGCTTGTTTATGGAAAATAGATTATTTCTGTATTTGAACATGATTATGAGCTTGTTTTTGGAAAAGTGTTTATTTCTGTTTTTCAACATGATTTAGAGTTTGTTTTTGGAAAATTGTTTATTTCTGTAATTCAAGGTTGCAGCTTGCTGAAAACTGTCCCCAGTGTTCCTGTTATCGAGTTTTAACAGTACTGCAAAAATTTCACTTACAGAGTACATCAAACATGATTTAGAGCTTGTTTATGGAAAAGTTTTATTTCTGTTTTTCAACATGATTTAGAGCTTGTTTTTGGAAAAGTGTTTATTCTCTGTAATTCAAGGTTGCAGCTTGCTGATAACTGTCCACAGTGTTCCTGTTATCGAGTTTTAACAGTACTTCAAAAATTTCACTTACAGAGTGCATCAAACATGATTTAGAGCTTGTTTATGGAAAAGTGTTTATTTCTGTTTTTCAACATGATTTAGAGCTTGTTTTTGGAAATGTGTTTATTCTCTGTAATTCAAGGTTGCAGCTTGCTGAAAACTGTCCACAGTGTTCCTGTCATCAAGTTTTAACAGTACTGCAAAAATTTCACTTACAGAGTGCATCAATCATGATTCAGAGCTTGTTTATGGAAAAGTGATTATTTCTGTATTTCAACATGATTTGAAGCTTGTTTTTGGAAAAGTTTTTATTTCTGTTTTTCAACATGATTTAGAGCTTGTTTATGAAAAATTGTTTTATCAGTTTTTCAACATGATTCAGAGCTTGTTTTTGGAAAAGTGTTTATTTCTGTAATTCAAGGTTGCAGCTTGCTGAAAACTGTCCACAGTGTTCCTGTTATCGAGTTTTAACAGTACTGCAAAAATTTCACTTACAGAGTGCATCAAACATGATTTAGAGCTTGTTTATGGAAAATAGATTATTTCTGTATTTGAACATGATTTGGAGCTTGTTTTTGGAAAAGTGTTTTTTTCTGTTTTTCAACATGATTTAGAGCTTGTTTTTGGAAAAAGTGTTTATTTCTGTAATTCAAGGTTGCAGCTTGCTGAAAACTGTCCCCAGTGTTCCTGTTATCGAGTTTTAACAGTACTGCAAAAAATTCACTTACAGAGTGCATCAAACATGATTTAGAGCTTGTTTATGGAAAAGTGTTTATTTCTGTTTTTCAACATGATTTAGAGCTTGTTTATGAAAAAGTGTTTTTTCAGTTTTTCAACATGATTTGGAGCTTGTTTATGAAAAAGTGTTTTTTCAGTTTTTCAACATGATTTAGAGCTTGTTTTTGGAAAAGTGTTTATTCCTGTAATTCAAGGTTGCAGCTTGCTGAAAACTGTCCACAGTGTTCCTGTCATCGAGTTGTAACAGTACTGCAAAAATTTCACTTACAGAGTGCATCAAACATGATTTAGAGCTTGTTTATGGAAAAGTGTTTATTTCTGTTTTTCAACATGATTTAGAGCTTGTTTATGAAAAAGTGTTTTTTCAGTTTTTCAACATGATTTGGAGCTTGTTTTTGGAAAAGTGTTTATTTCTTTTTTTCAACATGATTTAGAGCTTGTTTTTGGAAAAGTGTTTATTCCTGTAATTCAAGGTTGCAGCTTGCTTAAAACTGTCCACAGTGTTCCTGTTACCGAGTTTTAACAGTACTGCAAAAATTTCACTTACAGAGTGCATCAAACATGATTGAGAGCTTGTTTATGGAAAAGTGTTTATTTCTGTTTTCAACATGATTTAGAGCTTGTTTTTGAAAAAGGGATTATTTCTGTATTTCAACATGATTTAGAGCTTGTTTATGAAAAAGTGTTTATTTCTGTTTTTCAACATGATTTAAAGCTTGTTTATGAAAAAGTGTTTTTTCTGTTTTTCAACATGATTTAGAGCTTGTTTATGAAAAAGTGTTTTTTCAGTTTTTCAACATGACTTAGAGCTTGTTTTTGGAAAAGTGTTTATTCCTGTAATTCAAGGTTGCAGCTTGCTGAAAACTGTCCACAGTGTTCCTGTTATCGAGTTTTAACAGTACTGCAAAAATTTCACTTACAGAGTGCATCAAACATGATTTAGAGCTTGTTTATGGAAAATAGATTATTTCTGTATTTGAACATGATTATGAGCTTGTTTTTGGAAAAGTGTTTATTTCTGTTTTTCAACATGATTTAGAGTTTGTTTTTGGAAAATTGTTTATTTCTGTAATTCAAGGTTGCAGCTTGCTGAAAACTGTCCCCAGTGTTCCTGTTATCGAGTTTTAACAGTACTGCAAAAATTTCACTTACAGAGTACATCAAACATGATTTAGAGCTTGTTTATGGAAAAGTTTTATTTCTGTTTTTCAACATGATTTAGAGCTTGTTTTTGGAAAAGTGTTTATTCTCTGTAATTCAAGGTTGCAGCTTGCTGATAACTGTCCACAGTGTTCCTGTTATCGAGTTTTAACAGTACTTCAAAAATTTCACTTACAGAGTGCATCAAACATGATTTAGAGCTTGTTTATGGAAAAGTGTTTATTTCTGTTTTTCAACATGATTTAGAGCTTGTTTTTGGAAAAGTGTTTATTCTCTGTAATTCAAGGTTGCAGCTTGCTGAAAACTGTCCACAGTGTTCCTGTCATCAAGTTTTAACAGTACTGCAAAAATTTCACTTACAGAGTGCATCAATCATGATTCAGAGCTTGTTTATGGAAAAGTGATTATTTCTGTATTTCAACATGATTTGAAGCTTGTTTTTGGAAAAGTTTTTATTTCTGTTTTTCAACATGATTTAGAGCTTGTTTATGAAAAATTGTTTTATCAGTTTTTCAACATGATTCAGAGCTTGTTTTTGGAAAAGTGTTTATTTCTGTAATTCAAGGTTGCAGCTTGCTGAAAACTGTCCACAGTGTTCCTGTTATCGAGTTTTAACAGTACTGCAAAAATTTCACTTACAGAGTGCATCAAACATGATTTAGAGCTTGTTTATGGAAAATCGATTATTTCTGTATTTGAACATGATTTGGAGCTTGTTTTTGGAAAAGTGTTTTTTTCTGTTTTTCAACATGATTTAGAGCTTGTTTTTGGAAAAAGTGTTTATTTCTGTAATTCAAGGTTGCAGCTTGCTGAAAACTGTCCCCAGTGTTCCTGTTATCGAGTTTTAACAGTACTGCAAAAATTTCACTTACAGAGTGCATCAAACATGATTTAGAGCTTGTTTATGGAAAAGTGTTTATTTCTGTTTTTCAACATGATTTAGAGCTTGTTTATGAAAAAAAAAAATTCAGTTTTTCAACATGATTTGGAGCTTGTTTATGAAAAAGTGTTTTTTCAGTTTTTCAACATGATTTAGAGCTTGTTTTTGGAAAAGTGTTTATTCCTGTAATTCAAGGTTGCAGCTTGCTGAAAACTGTCCACAGTGTTCCTGTCATCGAGTTGTAACAGTACTGCAAAAATTTCACTTACAGAGTGCATCAAACATGATTTAGAGCTTGTTTATGGAAAAGTGTTTATTTCTGTTTTTCAACATGATTTAGAGCTTGTTTATGAAAAAGTGTTTTTTCAGTTTTTCAACATGATTTGGAGCTTGTTTTTGGAAAAGTGTTTATTTCTTTTTTTCAACATGATTTAGAGCTTGTTTTTGGAAAAGTGTTTATTCCTGTAATTCAAGGTTGCAGCTTGCTTAAAACTGTCCACAGTGTTCCTGTTACCGAGTTTTAACAGTACTGCAAAAATTTCACTTACAGAGTGCATCAAACATGATTGAGAGCTTGTTTATGGAAAAGTGTTTATTTCTGTTTTTCAACATGATTTAAAGCTTTTTTATGAAAAAGTGTTTTTTCTGTTTTTCAACATGATTTAGAGCTTGTTTATGAAAAAGTGTTTTTTCAGTTTTTCAACATGATTTAGAGCTTGTTTTTGGAAAAGTGTTTATTCCTGTAATTCAAGGTTGCAGCTTGCTGAAAACTGTCCACAGTGTTCCTGTTATCGAGTTTTAACAGTACTGCAAAAATTTCACTTACAGAGTGCATCAAACATGATTTAGAGCTTGTTTATGGAAAATAGATTATTTCTGTATTTGAACATGATTATGAGCTTGTTTTTGGAAAAGTGTTTATTTCTGTTTTTCAACATGATTTAGAGTTTGTTTTTGGAAAATTGTTTATTTCTGTAATTCAAGGTTGCAGCTTGCTGAAAACTGTCCCCAGTGTTCCTGTTATCGAGTTTTAACAGTACTGCAAAAATTTCACTTACAGAGTACATCAAACATGATTTAGAGCTTGTTTATGGAAAAGTTTTATTTCTGTTTTTCAACATGATTTAGAGCTTGTTTATGAAAAAGTGTTTTTTCAGTTTTTCAACATGATTTAGAGCTTGTATTTGGAAAAGTGTTTATTTCTGTAATTCAAGGTTGCAGCTTGCTGAAAACTGTCCACAGTGTTCCTGTTATCGAGTTTTAACAGTACTGCAAAAAATTTCACTTACAGAGTGCATCAAACATGATTTAGAGCTTGTTTATGGAAAATAGATTATTTCTGTATTTGAACATGATTTGGAGCTTGTTTTTGGAAAAGTGTTTATTTCTGTTTTTCAACATGATTTAGAGCTTGTTTTTGGAAAATTGTTTATTTCTGTAATTCAAGGTTGCAGCTTGCTGAAAACTGTCCACAGTTTTCCTGTTATCGAGTTTTAACAGTACTGCAAAAATTTCACTTACAGAGTGCATCAAACATGATTTAGAGCTTGTTTATGGAAAAGTGTTTATTTCTGTTTTTCAACATGATTTAGAGCTTGTTTATGAAAAAGTGATTATTTCTGTATTTCAACATGATTTAGAGCTTGTTTATGAAAAAGTGTTTTCTCAGTTTTTCAACATGATTTAGAGCTTGTTTTTGGAAAAGTGTTTATTTCTGTAATTCAAGGTTGCATATTGCTGAAAACTGTCCACAGTGTTCCTGTTATCGAGTTTTAACAGTACTGCAAAAATTTCACTTACAGAGTGCATCAAACATGATTTAGAGCTTGTTCATGGAAAAGTGATTATTTCTGTATTTCAACATGATTTGGAAAATGTTTGCTATTTAAAATCTTCCCCTACTCTTCTGCTTTTCAAACAAGAATTCGGTTTTCAAATCGGGGCTACCATTCTGTAACTAGAGCTTTTGTTGTAACCCATAGCCTGTTCTTCTGGCTTCGTTAAAACATGTCAGAAGTTTGCAGATTCATTCAATTCAAAACAACTATCATTTTGACCACTAAACTAAAGAGTTTGACAAAAGTATATTGGATTAAAACTTCTTCTACTTCTCTGCTTGTAAAATGCGGAGAAGGTTTATTCAGTATGGAACTTACGTTACAGCAGATTTACTAAATGTACTACCATGTGTTTTTTAATCTTTCCCAAACAACTGCCGTTTTGACCCCTTTCCCAACATTTTACAGAAAAAAATGTTTGCTATATAAAATCTTCCCCTACTCTTCTGCTTTTCAAGCACAAAGTCGGATTTCAAATCGGGGCTACCAATCTGTAACTAGAGCTATTTTCGTAACCCAATGCCTGTTTTTCTGGCTTCGGTAAAACATGTCAGAAGTTAGCAGATTCATTCAATTCAAAACAACTATCATTTTGACCACTAAACCAAAGAGTTTGACAAAAGTATATTGTATTAAAACTTTCTCTACTTCTCTGCTTGTCAAATGCGGAGAAGGTTTATTTAGTATGGAACTTACGTTACAGCAGATTTACTAAATGCACTACCATGTGTTTTTTAAACTTTCACAAACAACTGCCGTTTTGACCCCTTTCCCAACAGTTTACAGAAAAAAGTGTTTGCTATATAAAATCTTCCCCTACTCTTCTGCTTTTCAAGCACAAAGTAGGATTTCAAATCGGGGCTACCATTCTGTAACTAGAGCTATTTTTGTAACCCTTCGCCTGTTTTTCTGGCTTCGGTAAAAAATGTCAGAAGTTAGCAGATTCATTCAATTCAAAACAACTATCATTTTGTCCACTAAACCAAAGAGTTTGACAAAAGTATATTGTATTAAAACTTTCTCTACTTCTCTGCTTGTCTCTGCAGTATGGAATTTACGTTACAGCATTTTTTCTAAGTGCACTACCACGTGTTTTTCAAACTTTCCCAAACAACTGCTGTTTTCACCCCTTTCGCAACATTTTATAGAAAATAATGTCTGCTATATAAAATCAGCTCCTACATGTCTGCTTTTCAAGTACGAAGTCGGATTTCAAATCGGGGCTACCAATCTGTAACTAGATCTATTTTCGTAACCCATCGCCGGTCTTTCAAGCCTCTCTATAACATGTCAGAATTTAGCAGATTCATTCATTTCAAAACAACTATTAATTTTACCACTAAACCAAAGAGTTAGACAAAAATATTAAGGATTAAATCATTCCTCTACTTCTGCTTGTCAAATGCGGAAACAGTTTGTTCAGCATGGAAGTTACGTTACAGCAGTTTTACTAAATGCACTACCATGTGCATTTAGAGCTATTTTCGTAACCCATCTCCGGTCTTTCAAGCCTCTGTAAAACATGTCAGAAGTTGGCAAATTCATTTAAAAAAAACTGTCACTTTGACCACGAAACCAGAGTTAGTCAAAAATATTTTGGATTAAATCCTCTTCTACTTCTGCTTGTCAAATGCAGAAACAGTTTGTTCAGTATGGGACTTACGTTACAGCAGTTTTGTCCTCGTCTGAGGAGGAGCAAGGATCGGACCAATATGCAGCGTGGTATGTATCCATATTTTATTTCTTTAAGCAACGTAATGAAGAACACTTAAACAAAATACAAAATAACAAAACGACGTGAACAGACCTGAACTTGAGAACATAAAACACGAACGCACGAACAGGAACAAACAAACGAAACGAAACAGTACCGTGTGGCGAACAAACACAGACACAGCAACAATCACACACAAACAAACAGTGAGAACAGCCTACCTTAATATGGTTCTCAATCAGAGGAAACGTAAAACACCTGCCCCTGATTGAGAACCATATCAGGCTAGTTGACAATGAACCCAACATAGAAACACATAACATAGAATGCCCACCCAGCTCACGTCCTGACCAACTAAACAATACAGAACAAAGGAAATAAGGTCAGGGACATGACAGTACCCCCCCCCCCCCCCCCCCCCCAAGGTGCGGACCGGCCACAAAACCTGAACCTATAGGGGAGGGTCTGGGTGGGCATCTATCCAAGGTGGCGGCTCTGGCTCTGGACGTGGCCCCTACCCCACCATAGTTGATCCCCGCTTCCGTGGCCTCCTCCTAATGGCTTCCCTCCATATTAATCCCACTGGATTAAGGGGCAGCACCGGACTAAGGGGCAGCACCGGACTGAGGGGCAGCACCGGACTGAGGGGCAGCACCGGACTGAGCGGCAGCACCGGACTGAGGGGCAGCTCCGGACTGAGGGGGAATTCCGGCATCGCCGGCGTGACAGGTAGCTCTGGCAGCTCCTTTTTGACTGACGACTTTGGCAGATCCTGGCTGACTGACGGCTCTGTCAGCTCCTGGCGCCCGTCTGTCCTGAGCTCTGAAGGCTCAGGACAGACGGGCGGCTCAGACGGCGCTGGGCAAACGGGCAGTGCAGGCGGCGCTGGGCAGACGGACAGTGCAGGTGGCGCTTGGCAGACGGGCACACCTGTAGAGAGGAGACGGAGAGACACCCTGGTGCGTGGGGCTGCCACAGGACCCACCAGGCTGGGGAGACCTACAGGAGGCTTGGTGTTAGGAGGGGGCACCTGAAGGACCGGGCTGTGGGGGAGCACTGGAGCTCTGGTGTGCAGCCTTGGCACCACTCCCCCAGGCTGGAATACAACTCTAGCCCAGACCCTCTAGAGTGCATGCACAGGTTGAACTGGGCTGTGGGTGAGCACTGGAGATCTAATGCCTACTACGTGCACCTCTCCCTTAGGCTCCACTCCCACAAATGCCCGGTACAAGCGGAGCGCAGGCATAGGACGCACTGCACCCTCCCAGCGCCCCGGAGACACAGCACGCAGAGCTGGCGCAGGATACCCTGGACAGAAACTGCGTACCGGAGACCAGACGCGCTGAGCAGGCACAATACGCCCTGGCTGGATGCCCACACTCACATGACACCTTCGGGGGGGCTGACCTATAGCGCACCGGGCTATGGGCACGCACTGGTGACACCGTGCGCTTAACCGCATAACACGGTGCCTGACCAGTAACGCGCTGCTTATGATAAGCACGAGGAGTGAGCTCAGGTCTGCTACTTGGCTTAGCCACACTCCTCTTTAGCCTGATTCCAGACAATATTTCCGATTTATTAAGTGTTTTACAGCGGAAACACAATATAGCGTTATATGAGCTTACCACAATAGCCAGAAAGACAAGCCATTTCCCAGCAGTAAAAGTTAGCGATCGTAACGAACCAGTAAAAGATATATAATTTTTGACTAACCTTGATATTCTTCATCAGATGACAGTCCTATAACATCAGGTTATACATACACTTATGTTTTGTTCGAAAATGTACATATTTAGAGCTGAAATCATTGGTTATACATTGTGCTAACGTAGCTACTATTTCCAACAACGTTCGGATATTTTTTGACACTTTTTCTGACACACATATTCTGGCCAAATAGCTATTCATAAACATAACTAAAAAATACATGTTGTATAGGAAATGATAGATCCATTAGTTCTTAATGAAATCGCCGTGTTAGAATTCTAAAAAAATAACTTCATTACGACATCCAGCTTCGGTATAGCTAGAGTACCCAAAAGTTGGGCGCCGACGACTAGTTCACATGTACGACAGATATATGAAATAACATCATAAAATGTTTCTTACTTTTGCTGATCTTTCATCAGAATGTTGGACAAGGGGTCCTTTGTCGGGAACAATCGTTGTTTGGATTTAGAACGGCCTCTTTCCCTCTTGAATTAGCAAGCGCACTTGCCAAGTGTCGCGAATCTCTCCATCGTTAACAAAGTCAGAGAACGGAACACGGCAAAACTCCTGAAAAAATTTCAATAATCTGATTCAACTATGTTGAAAAAACATACTTTACGATGATATGGTCACATGTATCAAATAAAATCAAAGCCGGAGATAGTAGTCGCCTATAACGGCAGCTAAACAGAAGGCAAATCCAGGTACCTCCTCGCGCTCTCCAGAAAACAGGAAATGGGGGACACGTCATACAAAGAGCTTGTATTCCACTTCAGACCAAGATAAACACTCAATTTCTTCTCGCACCACCTCTTGCCATCCAGGGGAAGGTCTATGAAGTGTATGTATACTAATACGTATCATGCCCATTTATAGGCAGGAAGTAAAACAGAGCCTCGATTTCAGACTTTCCACTTCCTGGTCAGGAAGTTTGTGGCAAATGAGTTCTGTTTGACTCACAGATATAATTCAAACGGTTTTAGAAACTAGAGAGTGTTTTCTATCCAATAGTAATAATAATATGCATATTGTACGAGCAAGAATTGAGTACGAGGCCGTTTGAAATGGGCACCTTTTATCTGGCTACTCAATACTGCCCCTGCAGCCCAAATAGGTTAATTGACAGAGAACACTTAATGAAACTAATACAAAAACAATAAACGACGACCGTGAAGCTAAATAACAAATAGTGCTGACACTAAACACTACACATAGACAATCACCCACAACCCACAATTGTAACTTAACGTAACTTCCATGCTGAACAACAGAAATGTCATAATTAAAATTCCTCAAACATACATGTGTTTTATATAATTTTAAAAGTAATCTTGTTGTTAATCCCACCAAAATGTCCGATTTCAAATATCCTTTTAGCGAAAGCACTACAAACGATTATGTTAGGTCACCACCAAACCACAATAAGCACAGCCATTTTTCCAGCGAAATATAGTAGTCACAAAAAGCAGAAATAGAGATAAAATGAATCAATAACCTTTGATTACCTTCATCAGATGACACTCATAGGAATTCATGTTACACAACACATGCATGTATTGTTTGATAAAGGTCATATTTATATAAAAAAAATCTGAGTTTACATTGGCGCGTTACATTCACTAGTTCCAAAAACATGAAGTGATTTTGCATAGCGACATCGTTTCAACAGAAATACTCATCATTGTAACGGGTGACGCTCTCCTCATCCTCGGACGAGGTGAGGAGAGAAGGATCCTCAGACCAAAACGCAGCTTCAGGGAGATAAGCCATCTTTATTAAACAACGATAAAGATGGCAACACGAAACGAAACAAACACTTGAAAAACTACAAAATAACAAAACGACGTTGACGAGACCTGAACATAAACTTACATAACTAAACATAAACTTACGTACAGGTAACAGACGACATCGAAACAAAAACGAAACAAACAAACGCTACAGTCCTATGTGGTACGAACATAACATACGGACACAGGAGACAATCACCCACAAACAAACAGTGAGAATGCCCTACCTAAATATGACTCTTAATTAGAGGCAAACGCAAACCACCTGCCTCTAATCAAGAGCCATACCAGGCAAACCAAAACCAACATAGAAACAGATAACATAGAATGCCCACCCAACCTCACGTCCTGACCAACTAACACACAAAAACTAACATAAATAGGTCAGGAACGTGACAATCATAAATGTAAATGATAATACAAGTAATACACATGGAATTATAGATATACCTCTCCTTAATGCAACCGCTGTGTCAGATTTCAAAAAAACTTTACGGAAAAAGCAACCCATACAATAATCTGAGACGGCGCTCAGAAATAAAATAAAATTAGCCGCCATTTTGGAGTCAACAGAAACCAAAAAATACATGATAAATGTTTCCTTACCTTTGATGAACTTCATCACAATGCAGTCCTAGGAATCCCAGGTCCACAATAAATGCTTGATTTGTTCGATAATGTCCGTTATTTATGTCCAATTAGCTACTTTGGTTAGCGCGTTTGGTAAACAAATCCAAAGTCACAAAGCGCGTCCACTATAACGTGACAAAATGTCCAAAAGTTCCGTAACAGTCAGTAGAAACATGTCAAACGATGTATTGAATCAATCTTTAGAATGTTGTTAACTTCTTGGAACTATAGGGGGTGCTGTTCCGCATTAGCATATTTGTGTCTCCAAATTAAACTGCCTCGTGCTAAATTCTTGATCGTACAATATGCATATTATTGTTATTATTGGATAGAAAACACCTTCTAGTTTCTATAGAAGTTGGAATTTTGTCTCTGAGTGGTACAGAACAATTTCTACAGCACTTTTCATGACAGGGTTCAGATTTCAGAAATTTTTACCTCTGATCTGGGGTCTGTTTTTAAGGCGACAGTGAATGCTATGAAGAAACCGACACTGCCTACGTCTTCCTCTGGGTGTCTGTACGTCATCACGTTTTCAATGGAATCGATGGGACATTCACAGCCATTATAAAAGACCAAAATGTATAGAGACCGCCCTTTCTCGTCGTGCGCCTGAAGCGTGAAGGACATCGAACCTGCCTCGTTCCAAATCGTTTTTTAACCAGCAATATTTCTCCGGTCATGTTTTTACTCGTTATAGGTGTTAAAAACATCATAATGTAGTTAATTTGAACCGTTTTATAGCAATTTATATCCGTTTAGTGCGATTTTGAGGAATTTATTTGTTGTGCACTCTGAAACTTTGGACACGTTTTGGGGTGTCGGTCGTTGGTGGTGGACATTTCGAAGGACAGAGGACATCTATCGACCAAAAGACGTTTATAACATAGAAAGGATACATTGCCCAAGAATCTGATGGAAGAACAGCTCAAAGTAAGCAATATTTAATATGATAAATCGTGTTTCTGTCGAAATATTTTAAACGCATATTTCGCCATTTTGTTTGGTATAGCTTCACTTGGCGAACCCTGTATTGAAAAGTAAGGATAATTTTAAAAATGTAAATCAGCGGTTGCATTAAGAACTAATTTGTCTTTCGATTCCTGTAAACCCTGTATTTTTTAGTCAAGTATATGATTAGCTTTCGAATAAACTAGATCACTCTGATAGATGACGTCAGACATATTGAGGCTTGATTTCCTAGTATTTTTATTGTGTAACCACGGTTTTGTATGGCTAAATATGCACCTTTTCGAACAAACTGTATATGTATATTGTAAAATGATGTTACAGGAGTGTCATCGGAAGAATTCTGAGAAGGTTAGTGAAAAAATTAATATATTTTGGCGATGTTGACTTTTATCGCTCACTTTGGCTAGAATCAATGCTGGGCTGCTATGTGCTATGTGCTATGCTAATATAACGATTTATTGTGTTTTCGCTGTAAGACACTTAGAAAATCTGAAATATTGTCTGTATTCACAGGATCTGTGTCTTTCGATTAGTGTATGCTGTGTATTTTTACGAAATGTTTGATGATTAGTAGTTAGGTAAACACGTTGCTCATTGTAATTATTCTAGTCCATTTGTGACGGTGGGTGCAATTGTAAACTATGTCAGCTACCTGAAATATGCACATTTTTCTAACAAAACCTATCCCATACCATAAATATGTTATCAGACTGTCATCTGATGAGTTTTTTTCTTGGTTAGGGGCTATAAATATCTTAGTTTAGCCGAATTGGTGATAGCTACTGGTGTTGGTGGACAAATAAAAGATGGTGGATTATGCTAATGTGTTTTTAGCTAATAGATTTACATCTTTACATATTGTGTCTTCCCTGTAAAACATTTTAAAAATCTGAAATGGTGGCTTTATTCACAAGATCTGTATCTTTCATCTGGTGTCTTGGACTTGTGATTTAATGATATTTAGATGCTACTATCTACTTGTGAAGCTATGCTAGCTATGCTAAACAGTGTGTGGGGGGTGGGGGGTGCTCCCGGATCCGGGTTTCTGAGGCAGTAGAGGTTAACATACATCTTGAATAACGTTCCAACCGAAGAATTAGATTGACTTCAGATGAGTGGTGGAACGGAGGTCCTCCTCATGTGAATGCGCATGTGAAAGCATGGTCAGCTCGTGGCAGTGGTGACTAATTCCTGTCTCCTTCGGCCCCCCTTCACATTAGAGTCATCAGACAAAGTTCTATTGACTGTTGACATCCAGTGGAAGCCGTAGGAAGTGAAAACTCATCAATATCTCGCTGTAATTTCAATGAGATCTTGGTTGAAAATCTGCCACCTCAGACAAAATTCAAACAGGAAGTGGAACCTCTCAGGTTTTTGCCTGCCATATGAGTTCTGTTTTACTCACAGACATTATTCAAACAGTTTTAGAAACTTCAGAGTGTTTTCTATCCAATACTAATAATACTATGCATATATTAGCAACTGGGACTGAGGAACAGGCAGTTTACTATGGGCACCTCTGTGCACCTTTCATCCAAGCTACTCAATACTGCCCCTGCAGCCATAAGAAATTAATCATGCTCTCTCTCTATCCATCTGTCACTCATCTGCAGGTATGTTTTGATGTGAGAGAGGAAGCCAGTCCCGTCATCGCCACCTCACCCACTCTTAAGATAACCGTCAGGCAAACTGGGGGCCCAAGGCTGGTTAGGAGATACTGCAATTGTGATTAACTGAGAGAATATCAGGGTAGCACTGTAATTCATTAATCATATGCTGTCTTCCCCTGTTCTTACCTCTTTTCCTTTCTGTCTTCTACTCCGCTCTCCCCACCTCGTCTTTCTTCCTCATTTTATAATGCACACAATATGTGCATTGAAGTACAGCTTGAACTTGTATTTATAATATTACAATTATAATCATTATAATGCATTTATTATGTATTTATAACACCTGGATCATGAACATCTTTCAACAAAGTCTTTCACATTCTCCACTGGTTGAAATGAAGTATCTTATTGACATACTATCCTGTGTCCTCAGATTAATGCAGATGAAGGGAGTTAGATTTGCAGAGTTTTTTAAATGTATATATGAATTATAAATCAATCATGCTTCTAGTCTATTGTATAGTTACAATGCGTAATCATTGATGTCCCAGGAGCAGGACTGGTAAACACTGTTGAAGTGTATAATTGTAATACATACATGCAGACACAGCATCATTCAAATAATGGAGTTTGATATGACTTAAAAATAATGTCTCAGAGATTCATACCTGAACCACACCTTTATTTGCCAAGGAAGAGTACATGATCAGTGAATATTTTCAATGTACAGGCTTTAATGTGGGAATCTCATGACTGGTAATAACTACAGTACATGTATATATGACTTGCATCCTTGGCACAATATTATATTCTACTCTATTCATAGGCTTCATTAATGCCATTCAGACTTGAAGTTGATACAACACTATGATAGCTGAGGTTCATAGATAGGTTCTGAACTAATATTCATACCAAACGTTTTAGGGTCCATACACAGATCGACTACATACTGTAGCTAACTACACATCCATAGGCATACAGTTATTTTTGTCCTCCACTACACTACACTAGTAAATAGTTAGCTATGTTAATTCAGCTGCATTGCAAGGCAAGCTTGCAAAATTGTACATTCAATTTGCAATAAAAGCTTTAGCCAGCTAGATTATTTACATCCACTCTTTCACAAGGGCACACCACCTCAGTGCTAACATTATAACTTGGGTTCAAAGGCACATGATTACTGCATACAATAGCTGTGGGGTCAGCAGAGACATTCAGGGCATTTAGAGGAACATACATTACGTTACTTGGAACATACATTAGGTTACTTACATTGTGTCTTCCAACACCCCTGGGATAATGTACATTTGCTAAAGCATTGTGAAAACTCAGTGAGACAATGGTAGGGATTAACTTCTTGTCAATAGGGGGAGCTGTTAGCACTTTGTAATAATGACGTTCCCAAATTAAACTGCCTCGTACTCAATTCTTGCTCGTACAATATGCATATTATTATTACTATTGGATAGAAAACACTCTCTAGTTTCTACAACCGTTTGAATTATATCTGTGAGTGAAACAGAACTGGACTTAGAGCAATTTTCCTATGTGGATGTGAGAATGCCAAATTTTGCAAGCTGCTCTGAGACCTGTGTATAAATCTGCCTGTTCACTATTGGTTGAGATGCACTGCATACGCCTTCCCCTGGTTGTTAGCGAATAGGGAGACTTGAAATGGAGTCTCTACGTAGATCTCAAAGGTTATAAATCACTTGGCAAAGACGTGTCTGTTCTTTTCCCTCTTCGCTCTGACGCATTGAGGACCTTGGCATATTGTACTAGAACCATCGGTTATAGCTCTTAGAAATTTCCGGCTGTGTTTTTATTCGATATAGGCTTTAAAGACATCATAATGTTGTTATATTAAACTGAGTTATATCAGTTTATATCTGTATATTGTGATTTTCTGATATTTATTTGCACTGCGTTTCAGTGAGTCAGACACGTCTTTGCCACATGGCTAATGTTTACTGCTAATTGCAACGTTGAAGAGGACGTTCTACAACCTAGCAATGATTCTTTTGGACAAAGGACACCTTTCCCAAGATTCTGATGAGAGTTCATCAAAAAGTAATTACTATTTATGCTGATAATTCGTTGTTCTGTTGAAAAATGTCAAATGCATAAGCCGCCATTAATTGCAGTGCAGCCTCGCTTTAGCGCACGCTGTATGCTGAAGTAACGTTAATTTTAAAAATGTAACACAGCGATTGCATTAAGAACTAATTTGTCTTTCAATTGCTGTCCAACCTGTATTTTTTAGTCAAGTTTTGGATTAGTTACTGATTAGAATAGGTGGCTCTCCAAAGATTTATCCTGACATTTTCTGGGCAGCTTTGCTACTTTTCTCATTGTATAACCACGATTTGTGCCTCTAAATATGCACATTTTCGAACAAACTCTATATGCATTGTGTAATATGATGTAATAGGACTGTCATCTGAAGAATTCTGAGAAGGTTAGTGAAAAAAATAATATATTTTGGTGGTTTGTACATTATCGCTATTTTTGGCTTGAATCAATGCTGTTGTGATGTTTGCTATTGTGGTAACCTAATATAATGCTATATTGTGTTTTTGCTGTAAAACAGGTAGAAAATCTGAAATATTGGCTGGATTCACAAGATCTGTGTCTTTCATTTGCTGTACGCTGTGTATTTTTAAGAAATGTTTTATGATGAGTAATTAGGTAATACACGATGGTCTCTGTAGTTATTCTAGTTGCTTTGGTGAGAGTTGTGATGGTGGCTGCAATGGTAAACTATGATTTATACCTGAAATATGCACATTTTTCTAACAAAACATGTTTATTGTATAGCATATGTTATCAGACTGTCATCTGATGAAAGTGTTTCTTGGTTAGTGGCTATTTATATCTTTATTTGCTCGAATTTGTGATAGCTACTGATGCAGTAAGAAAAGGGTGGAGTAAAAAAAGTGGTGTCTTTTGCTAACGTGGTTAGCTAATAGATTTACATATTGCGTCTTCCCTGTAAAACATTTTAAAAATCAGAAATGATGGCTGGATTCACAAGATGTGTATCTTTCATTTGGTGTCTTGGACTTGTGATTTCATGAACATTTTATTATTTGATATCCCTGTGGCTTTAGGCTAGGCTATGCTAGTCAGCTTTTTTGATGGGGGGGTCCCGGATCCGTGTTTGTGACTCGTTAGAGGTTAACTGAACTGGGCGGTGGTGTAGTTGACCCTGGTCAGTTAATCGACTGCTCTTCCCTCTGCCAGCCTCTAGCCGTTAACCTGTCAACTTCTAGTGAATCTTTGTTTTCATTTCAACAATTTACTATCTGTGATGTGCTAGATTCCTTGCTTAAAAGATTAATGTAAAAAATATCCACTAGAGCTGATATGCTTGATTCATTTTTGCCGCAGCTCTCTGCCCACCTGATTGCTGAATCATTAACCCATATTTTTTTTATTACGATTATATCTGGTACTATCCCTAATGTTTGTAAGGGAAGTCCCCCCCCAATTGTACAAAATAACATGGCAACTTATTGGCACCGAGCGGAGCATATACACGATGGACAAGTACACTACTTCTGGCGGTGTTTCATCCAAAGCTGATGGCAAATGCCATGCTGCAAATGAGCTGTGTAACACTCCAAAATTCCTATAGTGGGCGAATGTGTTCTATCTAAATTTTTCATAGGCTTTATGTAACGCAAGTCAAGACGCAAGAGTAAAATTTTGAGATTTTGAAAGTTTTGCCAAAAACTTATCACCCCCTTAAAAAAGTGCTTTCTGGACCGTTTTTCGAAATTCTTTCGAGTTTTATGTCAATTACACATGTGTAAGAACTATATGAAAATACTTTTTTCAAATTTTATTAACATAATTTTTTTCGATTTTTTTTTTTTTAACTTAAGGTATATGTTTTGTGCATTTGGAATATGATTTCATAGGAAGTCAAAAGTCAAAAGTCAAAAATGTCAAAAATTTGGAAAAAACGTATCACCCTTTTAAAAAAGTGCTTTCTGGACCGTTTTTCGAAATTCTTTCGATTTTTAGGTCAATTACACATGTATAAGAACTATATGAAGATACTTTAGTCACAATTTATTATCATAATTTTTCTTGAAATGTTTACTTGTACTTAAGGAATATGTTTTGTGCATTTGGAATATGATTTCATAGGAAGTCAAAAGTCAAGTCAAAAATGTGAATAAATTAGAAAAAACTTATCAACCCCTTTAAAAAAGTGCTTTTTTGGATTTCAAAGTCAAAAATAACATTTTGTTTTTAAAAGGCCAAAATGAAGCATTTAAAACGGTTTTGAAAAATGACGCCTGGTACCCAAAACATGAAACATAGAATATTTTTTGACTTTTTTTGGAAACCTCCTTAAATCACTCTGGCCGGACCCCCATTGACTCGAGAAGAAAAAACAAAACAAAAATTCCAGAAGAAAAAACATAGAATATTTTCTGACTGTTTTTGAAAATCTCCATAAATCACTCAGGCCAGCACACATTGATTTTTGCCCGTCGAATAGTGCTCCCAGAGCGGGTATGGAATTCTGGATGCCCCCTAAAAGCAATTTCAACAATGGCACCTGGTAACCCAAAAAAAATACCAGGTGCACCAAAAGTTTGGACTTAGAATATTTTTTGAGTTTTTTGGAAAAACTCCATAAATCACTCAGGCCATTGACTCGAGAAGAAAAAACATAAAATATTTTCAAGAAAAAACATAGAACATTTTCTGATTTTTTTTTAAAACCTCCATAAATCACTCAGGCCAGCACCCATTGATTTTTGCCCGTAGAATAGTGCTCCCAGAGCGGGTATGGAATTCTGGATGCCCCCTAAAAGCAATTTCAACCATGGCACCTGGTAACCCAAAAAATGAAACAGAATATTTTTTGACTTTTTTTGGAAACCTCCTTAAATCACTCAGGCCGGACCCCCATTGACACGAGAAGAAAAAACAAAACAAAAATTCCAGAAGAAAAAACAGAATATTTTCTGACTTTTTTTGAAAACCTCCATAAATCACTCAGGCCAGCACCCATTGATTTTTGCCCGTAGAATAGTGCTCCCAGAGCGGGTATGGAATTCTGGATGCCCCCTAAAAGCAATTTCAACCATGGCACCTGGTAACCCAAAAAATGAAACAGAATATTTTTTGACTTTTTTTGGAAAAACTCCATAAATCACTCAGGCCATTGACTCGAGAAGAAAAAAAAAAATATATTTTCAAGAAAAAACAGAATATTTTCAGACTTTTTTTGAAAACCTCCATAAATCACTCAGGCCAGCACCCATTGATTTTTGCCCGTAGTATAGTGCTCCCAGAGCGGGTATGGAAGTCTGGATCCCCCTAAAAGCATTTAAGGCTCTGTGTGTCTTTAAGCACCATACTTTTTCATTCCATCCTTGCTGTGTGTGTCTCTGTGTGTGTGTGAGCATTTCTTTGACATCTGTTTAGAGAAATGACTGATTTAGAGTTCATGAAGGTTGCCTATTCACACACTTAAAGTTTTGGAAAGATCTGACTTTTTTAACCCTTTGAAACAGCACCTATGACCCCATTTTAAGGCACTTCCGGTTGGCACAGGAAGCTTAGAATCAACACAGGTAGACTCGAGAAGAAAAAACAAAACAAAAATTCCAGAAGAAAAAACATAGAATATTTTCTGACTTTTTTTGAAAATCTCCATAAATCACTCAGGCCAGCACACATTGATTTTTGCCCGTCGAATAGTGCTCCCAGAGCGAGTATGGAATTCTGGATGCCCCCTAAAAGCAATTTCAACCATGGCACCTGGTAACCCAAAAAAAATACCAGGTGCACCAAAAGTTTGGACTTAGAATATTTTTTTAGTTTTTTGGAAAAACTCCATAAATCACTCAGGCCATTGACTCTAGAAGAAAAAACATAAAATATTTTCAAGAAAAAACATAGAATATTTTCTGATTTTTTTTTAAAACCTCCATAAATCACTCAGGCCAGCACCCATTGATTTTTGCCCGTAGAATAGTGCTCCCAGAGCGGGTATGGAATTCTGGATGCCCCCTAAAAGCAATTTCAACCATGGCACCTGGTAACCCAAAAAATGAAACAGAATATTTTTTGACTTTTTTTGGAAACCTCCTTAAATCACTCAGGCCGGACCCCCATTGACACGAGAAGAAAAAACAAAACAAAAATTCCAGAAGAAAAAACAGAATATTTTCTGACTTTTTTTGAAAACCTCCATAAATCACTCAGGCCAGCACCCATTGATTTTTGCCCGTAGTATAGTGCTCCCAGAGCGGGTATGGAAGTCTGGATCCCCCCTAAAAGCATTTAAGGCTGTGTGTCTTTAAGCACCATACTTTTTCATTCCATCCTTGCTGTGTGTGTCTGTCTGTGTGTGTGTGAGCTTTTCTTTGACATCTGTTTAGAGAAATGACTGATTTACACTTCATGAGGGTTGCCTAATCACAAACTTAAAGTTTTGGAAAGATCTGATTTTTTTTCCCCTTTAAAACAGCACCTATGACCCCATTTTAAGGCACTTCCGGTTGGCACAGGAAGCTATAAGCAAACACCTATCCTGATCGGGGTATGGTTTTACAGAATCCTGAGTTTTAAGTCTATACGTTAAGAACTGACTGATTTACATAGGGTTGAATGCACTATATATATCAAACTGCTGGTTGGCTATGGCAAAACACTTTTAGGGTGATTTTATCACTTCCGGTTGCTCCAGGAAGCTTAGAATCAACACAGGTAGACCTCCTAGTGGCCTGATGGACTGACATCAAAGACAGGTTCATATGACATTCATAACCCACATAGGCTTCAGGTTGAATTTAGAGGTGCAGTCAATGTATTCCAATGGGGAGACATGTCATTGTAAACTGTTTGATGTAAACACCTTCTTTTAACTGTCAAGGGTTAATGCCACAAGGTCAAGGTTAGGCTTGCACAGATCGGGAGGACCTTAAGAACATTCCTGAGGTCAAATTGTGTTTCTAACCTTAACGGTTCTCTCTCTGTCTCCCAAAAGCAAACAAAATTGACATTGAGGTCAAAGTGTCATTCGTGTCCGTCTTCTTGTAACGGTCACTGCGCTCAGACCGAGCGAGCTACGGTTAAGCGGGGCATCTCGTTGAACTCGGCACGGCCTGGAGATAATAGTAATGCCATTGCGGGCTTTGTGTGTCTTTAAGCACCGTACCTTTTCACTCCATCCCTGCTGTGTGTGTGTGAGAGCTTTTCTTTGACATCTGTTTAGAGAAATGACTGATTTACAGTTCATGAAGGTTGCCTAATCACACAATTAAAGTTTTGGAAAGATCTGACTTTTTTAAGCCTTTGAAACAGCACCTATATCCCCATTTTAAGGCACTTCCGGTTGGCACAGGAAGCTATAAGTAAAGACTTATCCTGATCGGGGTATGCTTTTACAGAATCCTGAGTTTTAAGTCTATACGTTAAGAACTGACTGATTTACACAGGGTTGAATGCACTATATATCACAAACTGCTGGTTGGGTAAAACACTTTTAGGGTGATTTTATCACTTCCGGTTGCTCCAGGAAGCTTAGAATCAACACAGGTAGACCTCATAGTGGCTTGATGGATTGCCATTGAAGACAGGTTCATAAGACATTCATAACCCACATAGGGTTTATTTAAAGAATGCACGTTACATTTGCATATGATTCAACAGTGAAAAACATCACATCATATTGCAAACATAACACAGTGTTACATTTGCAATATGATGTGGTGAATCATATTGCAAACATAACACACAGTGTTACATTTGCAATATGATGTGTTGAATCATATTGCAAACATAACACAGTGTTACATTTGCAATATGATGTGTTGAATCATATTGCAAACATAACACAGTGTTACATTTGCAATATGATGTGTTGAATCATATTGCAAACATAACAGAGTGTTACATTTGCAATATGATGTGGTGAATCATATTGCAAACATAACACACAGTGTTACATTTGTAATATGATGTGTTGAATCATATTGCAAAAATAACACACACTGTTACATTTGCAATATGATGTGTTGATTCATATTGCAAATGTAACGCGCATTCTTTAAATACTTTAGAAATACAAAATTGAACATCCTGATGACCTCAGGATGGCCGGCCAGTGTTAGTGGTTCCTCTCCATCGCTCGTTGCGTGGAAATTTTATCATGTCGATTTTGCTGATGGTACCCCCGCGTTGAAACATATTGCAATTGTACAAAAGTCAACTAGCAAGTCGGTGTCCATCAGTCAATTGGATGTTGTCAGACACCAAACTGATACCATCTGACACCAAACTCACTTTTTCCAACTCCTTTAGAAGCCAACTATAACATATTTCAGAGCAGGCCCAAAATTCACAGCGCCTTCCATTTAAACCATAATAAACCAAATAATACGTAGATATATTCTAGCTGCGGGTCCATTTTTCACATTATGTTTAGCCCTATGTGAGGCGACCTCGAATCCCAAGTTTCGGCTCGATAGGTCATTCGGTGCCCGAGCAAAACCCTAATTGGTGCTGAAAATCCACTGTTTTCATTGCATTGCTACGGGGTCCTTGAATGAGCAATCAAACAGGCTCGTTGGGGTCTGTCTCTATGGGCCGAGCCGGTTTCAATGCACCTAGTCTTGAGACTCTGGGACTTTTCTAAATGTCGTCCGTTTCGTTGAGCTGAAATGAATTGAAAACATAGCAAATACGCGATGCTGTTTATCGGTCCGAGAACCTTCTAGAGCCACATAAGTCACTGTGCACAATCGACCTGAGGTCTAGAACAGGTTTGTCAATTTCCAGAACTCTAGGTCTGACGGTTCTTTAAAAGTTCAAACAAAAGTAACTACTACATGCACTGTCTGCCTCTTAGCCGCTCAGTGTGTCCCTCCATCATTTCTGTTGATTGTGTATTTTTTTTTTTTTTTTTTAATCTGATGGGATGAATGACTGATTTACAGTTCAGGAGGGTTGTCTATTCACATATATGAAGTTTTGGAAAGATTTGACATTTTTAACCCTTCAAAACAGCCCATTTGACACCAATTATGGCACTTCCGGTTGGCACAGGAAGTTGAAAATAAACACATATACTCACTGGAGTATGCTGTTTGAGAATCCTGAGTTTTAAGTCTATATGTTAAAATTTGACTGATATACATAGGGCTGAATGCACTATTTCTCTCAAACTGCAGGTTGGCTATTGCAAACACTTTTAGGGTGATTTAACCACTTCCGGTTGCTTCAGGAAGCTTAGAATCGACACAGGTAGACCTCATGGTGGCCTGATGGACTGACATCAAAGACAGGTTCATAAGACAATCATAACCCACATAGGCTTTAGGTTGAATTTAGAGATGCAGTCAATGTATTCCAATGGGGAGACATTTCATTTTAAACTATTTCATGTAAACACCTTCTTTTAACCTGTCTAGGATGAGCGTGCTACTAGCGGCACCCCCCCCCCCCCAATGAAAAACCAGTGCCGCGAAATTCAAAAAAAATATTTTTTTAAAATACTTAACTTTCACACATTAAAGTCCAATACAGCTAATGAAAGACACAGATCTTGTGAATCCAGTCAACATGTCCGATTTTTAAAATGTTTTACAGGGAAGACACAATATGTAAAGATGTACATCTATTACCTAAAAACACATTGGCATAATCCACCATCTTTTATTTGTCCACCAACACCAGTAGCTATCACCAATTCGGCTAAACTAAGATATTTATAGCCCCTAACCAACAAAAAAACTCATCAGATGACAGTCTGATAACATATTTTTGGTATGGGATAGGTTATGTTAGAAAAAAGTGCATATTTCAGGTAGATGGCATAGGTTACAATTGCACCCACCGTCACAAATGGACTAGAATAATTACAATGAGCAACGTGTTTACCTAACTACTAATCATCAAACATTTCGTAAAAATACACAGCATACACTAATCGAAAGACACAGATCCTGTGAATACAGACAATATTTCAGATTTTCTAAGTGTCTTACAGCGAAAACACAATAAATCGTTATATTAGCATAGCACATAGCACATAGCAGCCCAGCATTGATTCTAGCCAAAGTGGGCGATAACGTCAACATCGCCAAAAATATATTAATTTTTTCACTAACCTTCTCAGAATTCTTCAGATGACACTCCTGTAACATCATATTACACAATCCATATAGAGTTTGATTGAAAATGTTTATATTTAGCCACCAAAATCATGGTTAGACAATGTGAAATGTAGCTCAGCTGGTCAGAAAATGTCCTTGCGCCACTTAGACAGTGATCTACTCTTATACATAAATACTCATAAACGTGACTAAAAAATATAGGGTGGACAGGGATTGATAGACAATTTAATTCTTAATACAATTGCGGAATTACATTTTTTTAATTATCCTTACTTTTCAATACAGTTTGCGCCAAGCGAAGGTACGTCAAAAAACATGGCGTCCTAAGCCACTAACATTTTTCGACAGAAACACGATTTATCATAATAAAAATGTCCTACTTTGAGCTGTTCTTCCATCAGTATCTTGGGCAAAGGATCCTTTCTTGGGAGTAATCGTCTTTTGGTGGAAAGCTGTCCTCTTGCCATGTGGAAATGCCAACTGCGTTCGGGATGAACTGAAAAGCGTGCCCAGCTATTCACAGCGTTTCAAAAATAAATGTCCCAAAATCGCACTAAACGGATATAAATTGCTATAAAACGCTTTAAATTAACTACCTTATGATGTTTTTAACTCCTATAACGAGTAAAACGATGACCGGAGAAATATAACAGGCTAAACTAACGCTTGGAACAGGAGCGGGTCGGTGTCCTCCACGCGCGTTACGCACCAAGAAAAGACTTGCTAGCTACAGGGTTTTTTAATTTATAGTGCCTGTGAACGCGCAATCGACCCCATTGAAATCGTCATCACGTAAAGGCATCCAGGGGAAGACGTAAGCAGTGTCCGTATAGTCATAGCAATAACAGTGCCCTTTTAACTGACTCCAGAACAGTGGCCAAAATTTCTGAAATCTGACTCCATGTCAGGGAAATTGCTGTAGAATGGGCTCTGTTCCACTTAGAGACAAAATTTCAACTCCTATAGAAACTATAGACTGTTTTCTATCCAATAATAATAATAATATGCATATTGTACGATCAAGGATTTTGTGGGAAGCCGTTTCAAAAATTACACGATTAGCATAAATAGTCACAACAGCGCCCCCATTCTCAACAGGTTAACTGTGAAGGGTTAATGCCACAAGGTCAGGGTTAGGCTTGCACAGATCGGGAGGACCTTAGGATTGTTCCTGAGGTTAAATTGTGCTTCTAACCTTAACGGTTCTCTCTCTGTGTCCCAAAAGCAAATAAAATTGACATTGAGGTCAAAGGGTCATTTGTGTCCGTTCTCTTGTAACAGTCGCTGCGCTCAGACCGAGCGAGCTACGGTCAAGCGGGGCGTCTCGTTGAACTCGGCACGGCCTAGAGATAATAGGAATGCCATTGTCGGCTCTGTGTGTCTTTAACCTGTCTAGGATCAGCGTGGCGCTAGCGGCACACCCCCCCCCCCCCCACTGAAAAACCAGTGCCGCGAAATTCAAAAAAAATATTTTTTTAAAATATTTAACTTTCACACATTAAAGTCCAATACAGCTAATGAAAGACACAGATCTTGTGAATCCAGTCAACATTTCCGATTTTTAAAATGTTTTACAGGGAAGACACAATATGTAAAGATGTACATCTATTACCTAAAAACACATTAGCATAATCCACCATCTTTTATTTGTCCACCAACACCAGTAGCCATCACCAATTCGGCTAAACTAAGATATTTATAGCCCCTAACCAACAAAAAAACTCATTAGATGACAGTCTGATAACATATTTATGGTATGGGATAGGTTTTGTTAGAAAAAAGTGCATATTTCAGGTATATGGCATAGTTTACAATTGCACCCACCGTCACAAATGGACTAGAATAATTACAATGAGCAACGTGTTTACCTAACTACTAATCATCAAACATTTCGTAAAAATACACAGCATACACGAATCGAAAGACACAGATCCTGTGAATACAGACAATATTTCAGATTTTCTAAGTGTCTTACAGCGAAAACACAATAAATCGTTATATTAGCTTAGCACATAGCAATTAGCAGCCCAGCATTGATTCTAGCCAAAGTGAGCGATAAAAGTCAACATCGCCAAAAGATATTAATTTTTTCACTAACCTTCTCAGAATTCTTCCGATGACACTCCTGTAACATCACATTACAACATGCATATACAGTTTGATCGAAAATGTTTATATTTAGCCACCAAAATCATGGTTAGACAATGTGAAATGTAGACAAGCTGGTAAAGAAAAAGTCCTTGCGCCACTTAGACAGTGATCTACTCTTATACATAAATACTCATAAACGTGACTAAAAAATATAGGGTGGACAGGGATTGATAGACAATTTAATTCTTAATACAATTGCGTTATTACATTTTTTAATTTATCCTTACTTTTCAATACAATTTGCGCCAAGCGAAGCTACGTCAAAAAACATGGCGTCCTAAGCCACTAAAATGTTTCGACAGAAACACGATTTATCATAATAAAAATGTCCTACCTTGAGCTGTTCTTCCATCAGTATCTTGGGCAAAGGATCCTTTCTTGGGAGAAATCGTCTTTTGGTGGAAAGCTGTCCTCTTGCCATGTGGAAATGTCAACTGCGTTCGGGATGAACTGAAAAGCATGCCCAACTTTTCACATCGTTGCAAAAATAAATGTCCCAAAATCGCACTAAACGGATATAAATTGCTATAAAACTCTTTAAATTAACTACCTTATGATGTTTTTAACTCCCATAACGAGTAGAAACATGACCCGAGTAATATTACCCCCTTCACTAATGCTTGGAAAAGGTGCGGGCCGGTGTCCTCTAGGCGCATGACGCAGCTCCAAAAGAATGACTAGCTTCAGGGTTTTTTCATTTGTGGGGCCTGTGAACGCGCAATCGACCCCATTGGAATCGTCATCACGTAAAGGCATCCAGGGGAAGACGTAAGAAGTGTCCGTATAGTCATAGCAACGACAGTGCCCTTTTAACTGACTTCAGAAGAGTGGCCAACATTTCTCAAATCTGACTCCATGTCAGGGAAATTGCTGTAGAATGGGCTCTGTTCCACTTAGAGACAAAATTTCAACTCCTATAGAAACTATAGACTGTTTTCTATCCAATAATAATAATAATATGCATATTGTACGATCAAGGATTTTGTGGGAAGCCGTTTCAAAAATTAGCCAAATTAGCATAAATAGTCTAAACAGCGCCCCCATCATCAACTTAAGCACCGTACTTTTTCACTCCCTCCTTTCTTTGTGTGTGTGTGTGTGTGAGAGAGAGCTTTTCTTTGACATCTGTTTAGAGAAATGACTGATTTACAGTTCATGAGGGTTGTCTAATTACATAAATGAAGTTTTGAAAAGTTCTGACCTTTTTAACCCTTCGAAACAGAACCATGACTCCATTTTAAGGCACTTCCGGTTGGCACAGGAAGCTATAGTTAATATAATAAATAATGAAACATGTTCAATTTGGTTTAAATATTGCAAAAACAAAGTGTTGGAGAAGAAAGTAAAAGTGCAATATGTGCCATGTAAGAAAGCTGACGTTTAAGTTCCTTGCTCAGAACATGAGAAAGCTGGTGGTTCTTTTTAACATGAGTCTTCAACATTCCCAGGTAAGAAGTTTTAGGTTGTAGTTATTATAGGAATTATAGGACTATTTCTCTCCATACGATTTGAATTTCATATACCTTTGACTATTGGATGTTTTTATAGGCACTTTAGTATTGCCAGTGTAACAGTATAGCTTCCATCCCTCTCCTCGCCGCTACCTGGGCTCGAACCAGGAACACATCGACAACAGCCACCCTCGAAGCAGCGTTACCCATGCAGAGCAAGGGGAACAACTACTCCAAGTCTCAGAGCGAGTGACGTTTGAAACGCTATTAGCGCGCACCCCGCTAACTAGCTAGCCATTTCACATCGGTTACACCAGCCTAATCTCAGGAGTTGATAGGCTTGAATTCATAAACAGCAGAGCTGCTGGCAAAACGCACGAAAGTGCTGTTTGAGTGAATGCTTACGAGCCTGCTGGTGCCCACCATCGCTCAGTCAGACTGCTCTATCAAATCATAGACTTAATTATAACATAATAACACACAGAAATACAAGCCTTAGGTCATTAATATGGTCAAATCCGGAAACTAATCATCTCGAAAACAAAACATTTATTCTTTCAGTGAAATACGGAACCGTTCCGTATTTTATCTAACGGGTGCCATCCATCAGTCTAAATATTCCTGTTACATTGCACAACCTTCAATGTTATGTCATAATTACGTAAAATTCTGGCAAATTAGTTCGCAATGAGCCAGGCGGCCCAAACTGTTGCATATACCCTGACTCTGCGTGCAGTGAACGCAAGAGAAGTGACACAATTTCACCTGGTTAATATTGATGGATTTCTTTTAGCTAAATATGCAGGTTTAAAAATATATACTTCTCTGTATTGATTTTAAGAAAGGCATTGATGTTTATGGTTAGGTAGACGTTGGAGCAATGACAGTCCTTTTTCGCGAATGCGCACTGCATCAATTATATACAACGCAGGACACGCTAGATAAACTAGTAATTTCATCAACCATGTGTAGTTATAACTAGTGATTATGATTGATTGATTGTTTTTTATAAGATAAGTTTAATGCTAGCTAGCAACTTACCTTGGCTTCTTACTGCATTCGCGTAACAGGCGGGCTCCTCGTGAGGCAGGTGGTTAGAGCGTTGGACTAGTTAACCGTAAGGTTGCAAGATTGAATCCCTGAGCTGACAAGGTAAAAATCTGTCATTCTGCCCCTGAACAAGGCAGTTAACCTGTCTAGGATGAGGGTGCCGCTAGCGGCACTCCCCCCCCACCCCCACTGAAAAGGCAGAGCCGGGAAATTCAAAACATTTTTTTTTTTTAAATATTTAACTTTCACACATTAAAGTCCAATACAGCTAATGAAAGACACAGATCTTGTGAATCCAGCCAACATGTCCGATTTTTAAAATGTTTTACAGGGAAGACACAATATGTAAAGATGTAAATCTATTACCTAAAAACACATTAGCATAATCCACCATCTTTTATTTGTCCACCAACACCAGTAGCTATCACCAATTCTGCTAAACTAAGATATTTATAGCCCCTAACCAAGAAAAAAACTCATCAGATGACAGTCTGATAACATATTTATGGTATGGGATAGGTTTTGTTAGAAAAATGTGCATATTTCAGGTAGATGGCATAGGTTACAATTGCACCCACCGTCACAAATGGACTAGAATAACTACATAGAACAACGTGTTTACCTACTTACTAATCATCAAACATTTCGTAAAAATACACAGCATACACTAATCGAAAGACACAGATCCTGTGAATACAGACAGTATTTCAGATTTTCTAAGTGTCTTACAGCGAAAACACAATAAATCGTTATATTAGCATAGCACATAGCACATAGCAGCCCAGCATTGATTCTAGCCAAAGTGAGCGATAACGTCAACATCGCCAAAATATATTATTTTTTTCACTAACCTTCTCAGAATTCTTCAGATGACACCCCTGTAACATCACACTACAACATACATATACAGTTTGTTCGAAAATGTGCATATTTAGCCACCAAAATCATGGTTAGACAATGTGAAATGTAGCCCAGCTGGTGAGAAAATGTCCGTGCGCCATATTAGACAGTGATCTACTCTTATACATAAATACTCATAAATGTGACTAAAAAATATAGGGTGGACAGGGATTGATAGACAATTTAATTCTTAATACAATCGCGGAATTACATTTTTTAAATTATCCTTACTTTTCAATACAGTTTGCGCCAAGCGAAGCTACGTCAAAAAACATGGCGTCCTAAGCCACTAACATTTTTCGACAGAAACACGATTTATCATAATAAATTGTTCCTACTTTGAGCTGTTCTTCCATCAGTATCTTGGGCAAAGGATCCTTTCTTGGGTCTAATCGTCTTTTGGTGGAAAGCTGTCCTCTTGCCATGTGGAAATGCCAACTGCGTTCGGGATGAACTGGAAGTGTGCCCAGCGATTCACAGCGTTTCAGAAATAAATGTCCCAAAATCGCACTAAACGGATATAAATTGCTATAAAACGCTTTAAATTAACTACCTTATGATGTTTTTAACTCCTATAACGAGTCTTAACATGACCGGAGAAAGATTACTCCCAACACTAATGCTTGGAACAGGTGCGGGTCGGTGTCCTCCACGCGCATGACGCACCAAGAAAAGAGTTGCTAGCTACAGGGTTTTTTAATTTATAGTGCCTGTGAACGCGCAATCGACCCCATTCAAATCGTCATCACGTAAAGGCATCCAGGGGAAGACGTAAGCAGTGTCCGTATACTCATAGCAATAACAGTGGCCTTTTAACTGACTCCAGATCAGGGGCCAACATTTCTGAAATCTGACTCCATGTCAGGGAAATTGCTGTAGAATGGGTTCTGTTCCACTTAGAGACAAAATTTCAACTCCTATAGAAACTATAGACTGTTTTCTATCCAATAATTATAATAATATGCATATTGTACGATCAAGAATTTTGTGGGAAGCCGTTTCAAAAATTACACGATTAGCATAAATAGTGACAACAGCGCCCCCAGCCTCAACAGGTTAACCCACCGTTCCTAGGCCGTCATTGAAAATAAGAATGTGTTCTTAACTGACTTGCCTAGTTAAAGAAAGGTGTAAAAAAAAATATTTAAAAAACGGCAAAATCGGCGTCCAAAATTACCGATTTCCGATTGCTATGAAAACTTGAAATAGGCCCTAATTAATCGGCCATTCCGATTAATCGGTCGACTGCTACTACTGTCACAGAAACACAAAGACACCATTGATTGAGAGAATCATAAAAGCAGTGTTTACTCTCTGGGTACATCCCAAATGGCACCCTATTCCCTATATATATCCCTATATATATCCCTATATATCATTGCTATGCAGACGACACACAATTAATCTTCTCCTTTCCCCCTTCTGATAACCAGGTGGCGAATCGCATCTCTGCATGTCTGGTAGACATATCAGTGTGGATGACGGATCACCACCTCAAGCTGAACCTCGGCAAGACGGAGCTGCTCTTCCTCCCGGGGAAGGACTGCCCGTTCCATGATCTCGCCATCACGGTTGACAAATCCATTGTGTCCTCCACCCAGAGCGCTAAGAACCTTGGCGTGATCCTGGACAACACCCTGTCGTTCTCAACTAACATCAAGGCGGTGGCCCGTTCCTGTAGGTTCATGCTCTACAACATTCGCAGAGTACGACCCTGCCTCACACAGGAAGCGGCGCTTGTCCTAATCCAGGCACTTGTCATCTCCCGTCTGGATTACTGCAACTCGCTGTTGGCTGGGCTCCCTGCCTGTGCCATTAAACCCCTACAACTCATCCAGAACGCCGCAGCCCGTCTGGTGTTCAACCTTCCCAAGTTCTCTCACGTCACCCCGCTCCTCCGCTCTCTCCACTGGCTTCCAGTTGAAGCTCGCGTCCGCTACAAGACCATGGTGCTTGCCTATGGAGCTGTGAGGGGAACGGCACCTCCGTACCTTCAGGCTCTGATCAGGCCCTACACCCAAACAAGGGCACTGCGTTCATCCACCTCTGGCCTGCTCGCCTCCCTACCTCTGAGGAAGTACAGTTCCCGCTCAGCCCAGTCAAAACTGTTCGCTGCTCTGGCACCCCAATGGTGGAACAAACTCCCTCACGACGCCAGGTCAGCGGAGTCAATCACCACCTTCCGGAGACACCTGAAACCCCACCTCTTTAAGGAATTCCTAGGATAGGATAAAGTAATCCTTCTAACCCACCCCCTTAAAAGATTTAGATGCACTATTGTAAAGTGGCTGTTCCACTGGATACAAGGTGAATGCACCAATTTGTAAGTCGCTCTGGATAAGAGCGTCTGCTAAATGACTTAAATGTAAATGTAAATGTTAATATAGTGCACTACATTTGACCAGGGCTCATAGGGCTCTGGTCAAAAGTGCCATTTTGGGATTTAGCCCAGGATTTAATCTGAAAGCATGTTATAGGTATCGCAGCTTTTAAATGCAATGTTTGCATGTTCACAGAGGTCCCATTCACGGTAGATGTTGCATATGTAGCTCAAATTGCAGCAATGTCTATAACCCGCATTGAGATTGAATCCAAGCATTAGACTATTGTCCCATTCTGCTGCCCATTTGGTACTCAGGCGAGGCAACGCTTCAAATAATGGTGAATTCCTGCTGGTTCACGCTGGGTTCATAGCCTATATATATTTTTTGCTGTAAAAAAATGACTGTAAAAAAAAGAACAAAGGAACGTTTGATGGGAAAGAGGGGCCGAGCACCAATTGTTATGATAATTATCCCAAATTGGGAGGCGTTTGCAGACAATTACCATGTGCTCAGGTATTTGTATTATTTGTATTTATTTTGGATCCCCATTAGCTGCTGCCAAGGCATTCTTACAATGGAGCTGCCCAAAATCACGGCTGGTGAGAAGGACGAGGAAATCCGCCCACTCCCACGCTTCACAGGAATGGGCGAGAGGAAGGATAACTTGAGCCCGTTGCTCCCAGGCGCCTGGTGCAGGCCTCCGACAGATGGAGAATCCCCGCTCGATCCAGAGCAAGGGCGGAAAGTTGCCGACGTCGACTTCGGAATTGTAGTAGTAGGCACTGCTGTTGTGGCAGGATTACAAGATTATGTTATATTTATGCACCAATTTGTTGTTTTATTTAACAGAGTAAGGTTCTTAGGAATCTCTCCCTCCTTTCTGAGTTAACTGAGAGGAGTCTTTATGGAGCTTGGGCTGGCAGCTGATTAAGTGATGGCTTGGTGATAACAAAAACCTACAGCTGGCATTCCATAGATCAGATGTGGTGGGTGTCACCGAGATAGAGATAGCCTGGGGGAACAGAACAAAGGCCCCAGTATTCCTAATTATCCTGGCATCTGGGAAACAGCACCAGAGGCAGATGACCAGAGGATGAACACAAAGTTCATGGTGGCTTATGGTGCCCCCCAATCTATATGGGAGGGGTGGAACCAAGCATTCTGGGTATTAGCTATTTAAATTGTGCATTGTCTGTAAAGGGTAGGCTCTCGGCTTTGTCGACGGTTTCATTATTGCAATAATTAATCAATATTGAATAAAGATGATTGTTTGAAGAAATGACAAAGTCTCTCTCACTAGAATAGAATATTCCACCACACTGTGGCCGCAGACACAGGCACCCCCAGCGACGAAGGTGCAGGAAGATCAGGCTCCAGGATGGTGAAACTATTTGTTGTTTGTATCCGCTCCGGGCCTCTCGTTGGGAGTGTAGACTGCTTTGCGGGAGGCTGCTGTCTTCGGCTTCCAAGGCTCGTGACATGTGACCATCGATGATTGCCTTGCTCTTCTTGCTGTGCTCGTTCGACTCCGCTATCCGATTGGTGAGCTCCGGGCAACACCGGCGCTTCTTACATAGGCTGGCGACCTGCGTGATCAAGGAAGTCACCTCAAGCCTATAATCCTCGGCAAGTACAATTGCCGCATTGGAACGCCAATGCGTGATACGTTTTTCCCCGAAACAAAGCGTAGTAGATACAGCTCCTACAGCGCTGGAACCGTTCATTTATTTCTCCAGACAAAGAGGGCTCCATTGCAAAACTCATCTGGTACCAACTTCGTTAGCTTGATGGCTAGCAGCTTAGAGTCTCTGTCAAGCAGGCTTCAACCTGTCTGTTAAGCGGGATTCTGGGACAAGAAATAGCGGTCCTAGATGTTAAAAGCTAACCATGTTGCGGAATCCACGCAAAAACAAGTTCGGTATTCATATTTAATGAATATCGGTTTTGTTTTAATTAAAAAATGTAGAAGCCATTAGCCATAGCCATTAGCCCAAACAAAGAAAAAACATGTTTTAAAGTTGATACATGTGCATCCAGGTAAACATGTGGGTGTGTCAACTTAGCTAATGACATTTTTTCATATGATTAAATACATGTACATACGTGTAAGCGGTGCTATACCTAATTACTCATCATAAAACATTTCTGAAAAATACATAGTGTACAGCAAATGAAAGACAGGCATCTTGTGATTCCAGCCAATATTTCCGATTTATTAAGTGTTTTACAGCGGGAAAAAATGTAGCGTTATATTAGCTTAGCACAATAGCCAGAAACACTTGGGCGCCGACGACTACGACAGATATATGAAATAGCATCATAAAATGTTTCTTACTTTTGCTGATCTTCCATCAGAATGTTGGACAAGGTGTCCTTTGTCCTGAACAGTCATTGTTTGGATTTAGAACGGCAACTTTCCCTCTTCATTTAGCAAGCGCGCTAGCCTAGTGGCACAAAGCTCTCCATGTCAACAAACGGAAGAGAACGGAACACGGCAAAAATCCCGAAAAAATGTCAATAATCCGATGAAACTATATTGAAAAAACATACTTTACGATGATATGGTGACATGTATCAAATAAAATCAAAGGCGGAGATAATAGTCGCCTATAACGGCAGCTAAACAAAAGGCAATCCCACTGTCCACCTCGCGCTCTTCAGAGTACCGAAAATGGGGGACACTTCATTCCAAGATTATGTGTTCCATCTCAGACCAAGATAATCACCTCATTTCTTCTCTCACAGCCTCTTGACACCCAGGGGAAGGTGTATGACGTGCATGTATACTAATAGGTCTCGTGCCCATTTATAGGCAGGAAGAAGAACAGAGCATCGATTTCAGACTTTCCACTTCCTGGTCAGGAAATGTGCTGCAGAATGAGTTCTGTTTCACTCAGAGAAATAATTCAAACGGTTTTAGAAACTAGATAGTGTTTTCTATCCAATGGTAATAATAATATGCATATTGTACGAGCAAGAATTGAGTACGAGGCCGTTTGAAATGGGCACCTTTTATCTGGCTACTCAATACTGCCCCTTGCAGCCCAAACAGGTTAAATTGACCCTAGTATAGGTATCTGGTCAGTTGTTATATTGAGGAGTCAAATGCTTTAATCTACTTATAAGTGCAGGCCAAATTTTTTTAATGTTACTTTCATTCAAGTACTTTACTCATCTTTATTTCCCATGACAGTGTGGAAATAGTACCACAACCTGTCCAGTAGGTGGCAAGGTGTAGGCCTGTTCAAAGCACTGAAAATACGGATTCTGTGATCTTGATTTTGTGGTATGTGTATCAGAATGATCCTATCCAATGATAAAAAAATATATTTAAAAAAACTAAAAAACAGACAGATCGATCTGATCCTGGCCCTAATGATTGCATCGGTATGCATGTAAAGCCTCTCAGTTGATCTTGTTGCAGCAAAACTAGGTCCTTCGATGTAAACATTCACTCAAATTACCTGGCATGAACTTTAACTCTCTCTGACACTTCAAATAGTGTACGTGTAAATACCATACATGTACAGTAAGGGAGCAGTTGAAAATTACACAACTGTTACCCGGAGGACAATGGGGGAGGTTCATGCATTACACACTGCAATGGTTAGGCTATCTCAATCATGAGCACTGGCCTGCCCTGTTCTTGTGCTGCCTAACCAATTGCTGTGCTGTGTGCTGTGTGCACTTCAGGAGGCGAGTTAACCTTTACTTAACACCCATCCCGGATCCGGGAGCATCCTCATCAGTAAAAGCTGACTAGCATAGCCTAGCATAGCACCACAAGTAAATAATAGCATATAAATATCATGAAATCACAAGTCCAATACAGCAAAGGAAAGATAAACATCTTGTGAAACCAGCCATCATTTCCGATTTTTAAAATGTTTTACAGCGAAAACGCAATATGTATTTCTATTAGCTAACCACAATGGCCAAAGACTCAACCGCATATTTTCACCATGTTTCTACCGCATAGGTAGCTATCACAAAACCGACCAAATATAGATATAATTAGTCACTAACCAAGAAACAACTTCATCAGATGACAGTCTTATAACATGTTATACAATAAATTTATGTTTTGTTCGAAAATGTGCATATTTGAGGTATAAATCATAGTTTTACAACGCAGCTACCATCAAAAAGATCACCAAAGCAGCCAGAATAATTACAGAGAGCAACGTGAAATACCTAAATACTCATCATAAAACATTTATGAAAAATACATGGTGTACAGCAAATGAAAGATAAACATCTTGTGAATCCAGCCAATATTTCAGATTTTTTAAGTGTTTTACAGCGAAAACACAATATAGCATTATATTAGCTTACCACAATAGCCAAACACACAACCGCATTTATTCACCGCATAGATAGCATTCGCAAAAACCAGCAAAAGATATAAAATTAATCACTAACCTTGACCAACTTCATCAGATCAAATCAAATCAAATCAAGTTTATTTTATATAGAACATGTATCTTTCATCAAAGCAATTTCTCGTTAAAGGTTAGTGATTAACTTTATCTCTATTTCTGCTTTTTGTGACTACTATCTTTTGCTGGGAAAATGGCTGTGTTTTTCTGTGGCTATGTACTGAGCTAACATAATCGTTTGGTGTGCTTTCCCCGTAAATCCTTTTTGAAATCAGACACGTTGGCTGGATTCACAACATGTGTAGCTTTAAATTGGTGTCTTTCATGTTTGATTTCATGAAAGATTGATTTTTATAGTAATATATTAGAATTTGGCACAATTTTTTCTGGCTTTTGGGCAAGTGGGACGCTACCGTCCCACCTATCCCAGAGAGGTTAACCTGATGAGGACAGGGGGTGCTGTTTTCACTTTTGGGGAAAAACGTCTCCAATTTAAACGGCCTCGTACTCAATTCTTGCTCGTACAATATGCATATTATTCTCACTATTGGATAGAAAACACTCTCTAGTTTCTAAAACCGTTTGAATTTTGTCTGTGGGTAAAACAGAACTCATTTGGCAGCACACTTTGTGACCAGGAATTAGAAAGTCTGAAATCTATGTTCTGTTCAAGTGACTGCCTATAAATGGGCATGATAGGTACGGCTATACGTGTACGTCATACACCTTCACCCGGATGTCAAGAGGAAGTGAGAGGAAAAATGAGTTGATTATCTCTGTCTGACGTTGAATACGCCTTCTTGGAACAAGGTGTCCCCTATTTTCTGTTTTCTGCAAGGCGCGTGTTGGGACCTCTTATTGCCTACTGGAAACCAGTCGTTATGGGCGAATATGATCTCCGGCTTTGATTTTATTTGATACATGTTACAATATCATCCTAAAGTATGTTTTTTCAATATAGTTTCATTAGATTATTGAAATTTATTCGGGACGTTAGTTGTGTTGCGTTGTTTGACTTTGTTGACGTTGGAGAGCTTAGCGCCGCATGGCCAGTGTGCTTGCTAATTCAAGAGGGAAAAAGAACATTCTGAATCCAAACAAAGACGCTTCTGGACAAAGGACCAAAGGTACAACATTCTGATAGAAGATCAGCAAAAGTAGGAACCATTTTGTGATGCTATTTCATATATCTGTCGAACTGTGTACTAGTAGCTTTGCGTTCAGGTTTTGGTTATTCCCTTACCATAACGAAGTCTTATGTCGTAATGAAGATATTTTTAGAATTCTAACACTGCGATTGCATTAAGAACTAATGGATCTATCGTTTCCTATACAACATGTATTTTTTTGTAATGTTTATGAATAGCTATTTGGTCAGAATAGGTGAGAGTCTAATAGAAATATCCTCACATTCTGGGGAAAAGATGCTACGTTAGCAAGTTATGCTACGTTATGCTACGTTGTATAACCACGGATTTCAGCTCTAAATATGCACATTTTCGAACAAAACATAAGTGTATGTATAACCTGATGTTATTGGACTGTCATCTGAGGAAGGTTTATGAAGGTTAGTGAAATTTAATATATTTTGCTGGTTTATTCGCTAACGCTAATGTGCCTATTGCTATCGCTAACGTGCCTTGATGAATGAATGCGGCAGTGTGGTAGGCTATTGTAGTAAGCTAATATAATGCTTTTGTCACGCCCTGGTCTTAATATTCTTTGTTTTCTTTATTATTTTAGTTAGGTCAGGGTGTGACATGGGGAATGTATGTGTTTTTTTGTAGTGTCTAGGGTGGTTGTAAAGTTTAGGGGGTTTATTAGAGTAGTTGGGTTTATGTTTAGTATAGAAGTCTAGCTGTCTCTATGGTTGAGTGTAGGTATCTAGGAAAGTCTATGGTTGCCTAAAATAGGTCTCAATTAGAGACAGCTGGTTATTGTTGTCTCTGATTGGGAGCCATATTTAAGGCAACCATAGGCTTTAGCTGTTTGTGGGGAATTGTCTATGTTGAACGTAAGTAGCTTGTGTGTGCACTTTCGTTTGTAGCTTCACGGTTGTTTGTTATTTTGTATAGTTTGTATAAGTGTTTCGTTTCATGTTCATCTTCAAAAATAAAGAGAAGATGTATTTTGCACACGCTGCGCCTTGGTCCACTCTCTTTAAAGAAGACAATCGTGACAGAATTCCCCACCAACCATGGATCAAGCAGCGTGAGCGGAACCAACAACAGCGGCAAAGTAACCAGGACTCATGGACATAGGAGGATATATTGGACGGAAAGGGACCCTGGGCTCAACCAGGAGAATATCGCCGCCCTAAAGCTCAGCTGGAGGCAGCGAAAGAAGAGAGGCGGCGATATGAGGAGGCAGCACGGAAACAAGGCTGGAAGCCCGTAAGTCAAACCCAAAAATTTCTTGGGGGGGGGGGGTCTCGGGTAGTTTAGTTGGGTCAGTCGGGAGACATGAGCCAACTTCTCCTGTTTACCGTAAGGAGCCGGTGAGGGCGGTTTTGGAGGAGAGTGACGCAGAGACAGTAAAGGAGTTAATGGAGAAATTGGAGGAGAGAGTTATGAGGGATGTATTGGTTTGGTGCATGAGGCACGGCATCTGTCCGAATGAATGTGTTGGTGACTTAATGTCACCGGGAACAGCTCTCCATACTCGTCCTGAGGAGCGTGCTAGCCGTCTGGTTAAGACAGTGCCTACAGCACGCACAAAGCCTCCTGTGCGTCTCCAGAGTCCTGTGCGTCCTGTTACTGCTCCTCGCACTAGCCCTGTGGTGTGTGTTCCCAGCCCAGTACCACCAGTGCTGACACCACGCACCAGGCTTCCAGTGCGTCTCCAGAGCCCTGTTCCTCCTTCACGCACTCTCCCTGTGGTGCGTGTCTCCAGCCCAGTGCCTCTAGTTCAGGTACCACGCACCAGTCCTATAGTGCGCTTTGAGAACTCAGTGTGGCCTGTCCCTGCTCCCCGCACTAGCCTTGAGGTGCGTGTCTCCAGTCCGGTACCACCAGTTCCGGTACCACGCACCAAGCCTACAGTGCGTCTCAGCCGGCCAGAGTCTGCCGTCTGCCCAACGGCGCCTGAACTGCCCGTCTGCCCAACGGCGCCTGAACTGCCCGTCTGCCCAACGGCGCCTGAACTGCCCGTCTGCCCAACGCCGTCTGAACTGTCCGTCTGCCATGAGCCTTCAAAGCCGCCCGTCTGCTATGAGCCTGCAAAGCCACCCGTCTGCCATGAGCCTACAGAGCCGTCCGCCAGACAGGAGCCGCTAGAGCCGTCCGCCAGACAGGAGCCGCTAGAGCCGTCCGCCAGACAGGAGCCGCTAGAGTCTTCCGCCAGACAGGAGCAGCCAGAGCCTTCCGCCAGACAGGAGCAGCCAGAGCCTTCCGCCAGACAGGAGCAGCCAGAGCCTTCCGCCAGACCGGATCAGCCAGAGCCTTCCGCCAGACCGGATCAGCCAGAGCCTTCCGCCAGACCGGATCAGCCAGAGCCTTCCGCCAGACCGGATCAGCCAGAGCCTTCCGCCAGACCGGATCAGCCAGAGCCTTCCACCAGACCGGATCAGCCAGAGCCTTCCGCCAGACCGGATAAGCCAGAGCCTTCCGCCAGACCGGATCAGCCAGAGCCGTCAGCGAGCCATGACCAGCCAGAGCTGTCAGCGAGCCATGACCAGCCAGAGCCGTCAGCGAGCCATGACCAGCCAGAGCCGTCAGCAAACCATGACCAGCCAGAGCCGTCAGCGAGCCATGACCTGCCAGAGCCGTCAGCGAGCCATGACCAGCCAGAGCCGTCATCCAGCCATGACCAGCCAGAGCCGTCATCCAGCCATGACCAGCCAGAGCCGTCATCCAGCCATGACCAGCCAGAGCCGTCATCCAGCCATGACCAGCCAGAGCCGTCATCCAGCCATGACCAGCCAGAGCCGTCATCCAGCCATGACCAGCCAGAGCCGTCATCCAGCCATGACCAGCCAGAGCTGTCATTCAGCCATGACCAGCCAGAGCTGTCATTCAGCCATGACCAGCCAGAGCCGTCATTCAGCCATGACCAGCCAGAGCCGTCATCCAGCCAGGATCCGCCAGAGCCGTCATCCAGCCAGGATCCGCCAGAGCCGTCATCCAGCCAGGATCCGCCAAAGCCAGTCAGCCAGGATCCGCCAGAGCCAGCCAGCCAGGATCCGCCAGCCAGCCCGGTGTTGTCCCTCAGTCCGGAGCTGCCGTCCCTCAGTCCGGAGCTGCCCCTTATCCTGGTGCTGCCCCTTATCCTGGTGCTGCCCCTTATCCTGGTGCTGCCCCTTATCCTGGTGCTGCCCCTTATCCTGGTGCTGCCCCTTAGTCCGGTGCTGCCCCTTAGTCCGGTGCTGCCCCTTAGTCCGGTGCTGCCCCTTAGTCCGGTGCTGCCCCTTAGTCCGATGCTGCCCCTTAATCCAGTGGGGTTAATTTGGAGGGTGGTCATTTGGAGGAGGATACGAAAGCGGGTAGTGACTATGGTGGGGTGGGGACCACGACCAGTGCCGGAGCCGCCGCCGTGGACGGACGCCCACCGAGACCCTCCCCTAGACTGTGTGCTGGTGCGCCCGAAGTTCGCAACTTAAGGGGGGGGGAGGTTATGTCACGCCCTGGCCTTAACCTGTCTAGGATCAGCGTGGCGCTAGCGGCACACCCCCCCCCCCCACTGAAAAACCAGTGCCGCGAAATTCAAAAAAAATATTTTTTTAAAATATTTAACTTTCACACATTAAAGTCCAATACAGCTAATGAAAGACACAGATCTTGTGAATCCAGTCAACATTTCCGATTTTTAAAATGTTTTACAGGGAAGACACAATATGTAAAGATGTACATCTATTACCTAAAAACACATTAGCATAATCCACCATCTTTTATTTGTCCACCAACACCAGTAGCCATCACCAATTCGGCTAAACTAAGATATTTATAGCCCCTAACCAACAAAAAAACTCATTAGATGACAGTCTGATAACATATTTATGGTATGGGATAGGTTTTGTTAGAAAAAAGTGCATATTTCAGGTAGATGGCATAGTTTACAATTGCACCCACCATCACAAATGGACTAGAATAATTACAATGAGCAACGTGTTTACCTAACTACTAATCATCAAACATTTCGTAAAAATACACAGCATACACGAATCGAAAGACACAGATCCTGTGAATACAGACAATATTTCAGATTTTCTAAGTGTCTTACAGCGAAAACACAATAAATCGTTATATTAGCATAGCACATAGCACATAGCAGCCCAGCATTGATTCTAGCCAAAGTGGGCGATAACGTCAACATCGCCAAAAATATATTAATTTTTTCACTAACCTTCTCAGAATTCTTCAGATGACACTCCTGTAACATCATATTACACAATCCATATAGAGTTTGATCGAAAATGTTTATATTTAGCCACCAAAATCATGGTTAGACAATGTGAAATGTAGCTCAGCTGGTCAGAAAATGTCCTTGCGCCACTTAGACAGTGATCTACTCTTATACATAAATACTCATAAACGTGACTAAAAAATATAGGGTGGACAGGGATTGATAGACAATTTAATTCTTAATACAATTGCGTTATTACATTTTTTAATTTATCCTTACTTTTCAATACAGTTTGCGCCAAGCGAAGCTACGTCAAAAAACATGGCGTCCTAAGCCACTAAAATGTTTCGACAGAAACACGATTTATCATAATAAAAATGTCCTACCTTGAGCTGTTCTTCCATCAGTATCTTGGGCAAAGGATCCTTTCTTGGGAGAAATCGTCTTTTGGTGGAATGCTGTCCTCTTGCCATGTGGAAATGTCAACTGCGTTCGGGATGAACTGAAAAGCGTGCCCAACTTTTCACATCGTTGCAAAAATAAATGTCCCAAAATCGCACTAAACGGATATAAATTGCTATAAAACGCCTTAAATTAACTACCTTATGATGTTTTTAACTCCTAAAACGAGTGAAAAGATGACCGGAGAAATATAACAGGCTAAACTAACGCTTGGAATAGGTGCGCGCCGGTGTCCTCTAGGCTCATGACGCAGCTCCCAAAGAATGACTAGCTTCAGGGTTTTTTCATTTGTAGGGCCTGTGAACGAGCAATCGACCCCGTTGGAATCGTCATCACGTAAAGGCATCCAGGGGAAGACGTAAGAAGTGTCCGTATAGTCATAGCAACGACAGTGCCCTTTTAAATGACTTCAGAAGAGTGGCCAACATTTCTCAAATCTGACTCCATGTCAGGGAAATTGCTGTAGAATGGGCTCTGTTCCACTTAGAGACAAAATTTCAACTCCTATAGAAACTATAGACTATTTTCTATCCAATAATAATAATAATATGCATATTGTACGATCAAGGATTTTGTGGGAAGCCGTTTAAAAAATTAGCCAAATTAGCATAAGTAGTCTAAACAGCGCCCCCATCCCCAACAGGTTAATATTCTTTGTTTTCTTTATTATTTTAGTTAGGTCAGGGTGTGACATGGGGAATGTATGTGTTTTTTGTAGTGTCTAGGGTGGTTGTAAAGTTTAGGGGGTTTATTAGAGTAGTTGGGATTATGTTTAGTATAGAAGTCTAGCTGTGTCTATGGTTGAGTGTAGGTATCTAGGAAAGTCTATGGTTGCCTAAATTGGGTCTCAATTAGAGACAGCTGGTTATTGTTGTCTCTGATTGGGAGCCATATTTAAGGCAACCATAGGCTTTAGCTGTTTGTGGGGAATTGTCTATGTTGAACGTAAGTAGCTTGTGTGTGCACTTTCGTTTGTAGCTTCACGGTTGTTTGTTATTTTGTATAGTTTGTATAAGTGTTTCGTTTCATGTTCATCTTCAAAAATAAAGAGAAGATGTATTTTGCACACGCTGCGCCTTGGTCCACTCTCTTTAAAGAAGACAATCGTGACAGCTATATTATGTTTTCGCTGTAAAACACTTACAAAATCAGAAATATTGTCTGTATTCACAAGATCTTTGTCTTTCATTTGCTATACACCATGTATTTTTCAGAAATGTTTTATGATGAGTATTCGGTATGTCACGTTGGTGTATGTAATTATTCTGGCTGCTTTCGGTGCAATTTCTGATTGTAGCCGCAATGTAAACCATGATTTATACCTGAAATATGCACATTTTTCGAACAAAACATAGATTTATTGTATAACTTGTTATAAGACTGTTATCTGATGAAGTTGTTTCTTGGTTTCTTTGGTTTGTTCTAGGTTAGTTTGGTTGATTTTGTGCATGCTACCTGTGCTGTGAAAAATGTCTGTGCTTTTTTCTATTTGTTGGTGAGCTAACATAAATATATATTGTGTTTTCCCTGTAAAACATTTAAAAAATCGGACATGTTGGCTGGATTCACACGATGTGTATCTTTCATTAGCTGTATTGGACTTGTTAATGTGTGAAAGTTAAATATTTCAAAAAAATATTTTTTGAATTTCGCGCTCTGCCTTTTCAGTTGAATGTGGGAGGAGTTCCGCTAGCAGAACCCCGGGGCTAGACAGGTTAATGCAATCGCTGTGTTACATTTTTTAAATTAACGTTACTACGACATACAGCGTGCTTTAACCTGTTGGGGATGGGGGCGCTGTTTAGACTATTTATGCTAATGTGGCTAATTTTTTAAACGGCTTCCCACAAAATCCTTGATCGTACAATATGCATATTATTATTATTATTGGATAGAAAACAGTCTATAGTTTCTATAGGAGTTGAAATTTTGTCTCTAAGTGGAACAGAGCCCATTCTACAGCAATTTCCCTGACATGGAGTCAGATTTGAGAAATGTTGGCCACTTTTCTGAAGTCAGTTAAAAGGGCACTGTCGTTGCTATGACTATACGGACACTTCTTACGTCTTCCCCTGGATGCCTTTACGTGATGACGATTCCAACGGGGTCGATTGCTCGTTCACAGGCCCTACAAATGAAAAAAACCTTTAGCTAGCAAGTCTTTTCTTGCTGCGTAACGCGCGTGGAAGACACCGACCCTCTCCTGTTCCAAGCGTTAGTTTAGCCTGTTATATTTCTCCGGTCATCTTTTCACTCGTTATAGGAGTTACAAACATCATAAAGTAGTTAATTTAAAGCGTTTTATAGCAATTTATATCCGTTTAGTGCGATTTTGGGACATTTATTTTTGCAACGATGTGAAAAGTTGGGCACGCTTTTCAGTTCATCCCGAACGTAGTTGACATTTCCACATGGCAAGAGGACAGCTTTCCACCAAAAGACGATTTCTCCCAAGAAAGGATCCTTTGCCCAAGATACTGATGGAAGAACAGCTCAAGGTAGGACATTTTTATTATGATAAATCGTGTTTCTGTCGAAACATTTTAGTGGCTTAGGACGCCATGTTTTTTGACGTAGCTTCGCTTGGCGCAAACTGTATTGAAAAGTAAGGATAAATTAAAAAATGTAATAACGCAATTGTATTAAGAATTAAATTGTCTATCAATCCCTGTCCACCCTATATTTTTTAGTCACGTTTATGAGTATTTATGTATAAGAGTAGATCACTGTCTAAGTGGCGCAAGGACAAATTCTGACCAGCTGAGTTACATTTCACATTGTCTAACCATGATTTTGGTGGCTAAATATAAACATTTTCGATCAAACTGTATATGCATGTTGTAATGTGATGTTACAGGAGTGTCATCGGAAGAATTCTGAGAAGGTTAGTGAAAAAATTAATATCTTTTGGCGATGTTGACTTTTATCGCTCACTTTGGCTAGAATCAATGCTGGGCTGCTAATTGCTATGTGCTAAGCTAATATAACGATTTATTGTGTTTTCGCTGTAAGACACTTAGAAAATCTGAAATATTGTCTGTATTCACAGGATCTGTGTCTTTCGATTCGTGTATGCTGTGTATTTTTACGAAATGTTTGATGATTAGTAGTTAGGTAAACACGTTGCTCATTGTAATTATTCTAGTCCATTTGTGATGGTGGGTGCAATTGTAAACTATGCCATCTACCTGAAATATGCACTTTTTTCTAACAAAACCTATCCCATACCATAAATATGTTATCAGACTGTCATCTAATGAGTTTTTTTGTTGGTTAGGGGCTATAAATATCTTAGTTTAGCCGAATTGGTGATGGCTACTGGTGTTGGTGGACAAATAAAAGATGGTGGATTATGCTAATGTGTTTTTAGGTAATAGATGTACATCTTTACATATTGTGTCTTCCCTGTAAAACATTTTAAAAATCGGAAATGTTGACTGGATTCACAAGATCTGTGTCTTTCATTAGCTGTATTGGACTTTAATGTGTGAAAGTTAAATATTTTAAAAATATATTTTTTTTGAATTTCGCGGCACTGGTTTTTCAGTGGGGGGGGGGGGGGGTGTGCCGCTAGCGCCACGCTGATCCTAGACAGGTTAAAGCGAGACCGCACCAAAATTAATGGCAGATTATGCATTTTACATTTTTCAACAGAACAACGAATTAACAGCATAAATAGTTCTTACTTTTTGATGTGCTTCCATCAGAATCTTGGGCAAGTTGTCCTTTGTCAAAAATAATCGTTGCTCGGTTGTTGAATGTAGTCTTCAACTTTGGATTTAGCAGTAAACATTAGCCATGTGGGCCAGAGTGCCCAACTCCCTAGAACGCAACACAAATAAATACCCGAAAATCGCAATATACTGACATAAACTGATATAACTCGGTTTAAAATAACAACATTAGGATGTCTTTAACACCTATATCTAATAAAAACAGAGCCGGATATATCTAAGAGCTATAACCGCAGCTTTCTAGTACGACATGCCAAGGTCCTTCCTGCGTCAAGGCGAAAGGGGGAAAGAGGGTACACCACGTTGCCAGCCTATTTATAGGCCTTCAGATCTGCCTAGAGACTCCATTTCAAAACTCACTATTCGCTCGCTATTCGTTAATATTGGCTGAATTCACAAGATCTTTGTCTTTCATTTGCTGTATGCTGTGTATTTTTCATAAATGTTTTATGATGAGTATTTAGGTAATTCACGTTGGTCTCTGTAGTTATTCTAGTTGCTTTGGTGAGAGTTGTGATGGTGGCTGCAATGGTAAACTATGATTTATACCTGAAATATGCACATTTTTCTAACAAAACATATGCTATACAATAAATATATTATCAGACTGTCATCTGATGAAGTTGTTTCTTGGTTAGTGGCTATTTATGTCTTTATTTGGTCGAATTTGTGATAGCTACCTATGCAGGAAAAAAATGGTGGGAAAAAAAGTTGTGTCTTTTGCTATCGTGGTTAGCTAATAGATTTACATATTGTGTCTTCCCTGTAAAACATTTTAAAAATCAGAAATGATGGCTGGATTCACAAGATGTGTATTTTTCATCTGGTGTCTTGGACTTATGATTTAATGATATTTAGATGCTAGTATTTACTTGTGACGCTATGCTAGGCTATGCTAGTCAGCTTTTTTACTGATGGGGGTGCTCCCGGATCCGGGATTGTGTGCAAGTAGAAGTTAAAACCTCTACTGGATCGGTGTCCCGAAATTGGGACAGTTGTTGCTCAATATGCAACAATGTAACTAGATAACGTCATAAACTATAGCCAACTTTCTGGAACATAGACATGTCTTATATGGGCAGTAAGCTTAAATTATTGTTAACACCTATATCGAATAAAATCAGAGCCGGATATATCTAAGGCCTATAACGAGAGCTTTCCAGAACGCCATCCTGAGGTCTGTCTTGCGTCATGGCGAATGTTGAAAAGAGTGTACCCCACGTACCAAGACCCTTTATATGGCCTCAGATCTGCCTAGCAACTCCATTCCAATTCTTACTGCTTGCTGACATGTAGAGGAAGGCGTATGCAGTGTATTTCGACCAATAAAATACATGCAAATTAATAAACTGACCCTAGATCAGAGTGCCCGATTTCAGATTTCTCACTTCCTGACAGGAAGTTTGCTCCAACTTGAGTTCTGTTTTACTCACAGATATAATTCAAACGGTTTTAGAAACTAGAGAGTGTTTTCTATCCAATAGTAATAATAATATGCATATTGTACGAGCAAGAATTGAGTACGAGGCAGTTTAATTTGGGAACGAAGTTTTACAAAGTGAAAACAGCACCCCCTATTGAGAAAAGGTTAAGAACGTCATAATGTAGTTATTTTAAACCGAGTTATATCATTTTATATCAGTATATTTCGATTTTCGTAATTTTCTTAGTGCTGCGTTATAGTGAGTTGGGCACGTCTTCGCCACATGGCTAGTGTTTACTGCTTATTCCAAAGTTGAAGGCGACAATCTACAACCGAGCAACGATTCTTCTGGACAAAGGACAACTTGCCCAAGATTCTGATGGAAGCTCATCAAAAAGTAAGAACTATTTATGATGTTAATTCGTTGTTCTGTTGAAAAATGTCAAACTACTATTACCCCATACATTTCGGTGCGGTCTCGCTTTAACGCACGCTGTATGTCGTAGTAACGTTAATTTTAAAAATCTAACACAGCGGTTGCATTAAGAACTAATGTATCTTTCATTTGCTGTCCAACCTGTATTTTTTAGTCAAGTTTATGATTAGTTATTGATTAGATTAGGTGCCTCTCCCAAGATTTCTCCCGACATTTTGTTGGCAGCTTGGCTACTATTCTCATTGTATAATCATGATTTGTGCCGCTAAATATGCACATTTTCGAACAAACTCTATATGTATTGTGTAATATGATGTTATAGGACTGTCATCTGAAAAAGTTTGAGAAGGTTAGTGAAAAAATTTATATCTTTTGCTGGTTTATTCGTTATCGCTATTGTTGGCTTGCTGTTGTGTGGTTGGCTTTTGTAGTAAGCTAATATAATGCTATATTGTGTTTTCGCTGTAAAACACTTAAAAAATCTGAATTATTGGCTGGATTCACAAGATCTTTGTCTTTCATTTGCTGTACGCTGTGTATTTTTCATAAATGTTTTATGATGAGTATTTAGGTAATTCACGTTGGTCTCTGTAGTTATTCTAGTTGCTTTGGTGAGAGTTGTGATGGTGGCTGCAATGTAAAACTATGATTTATACCTGAAATATGCACATTTTTCTAACAAAACATATGCTATACAATAAATATGTTACCAGACTGTCATCTGATGAAGTTGTTTCTTGGTCAGTGACTATTTATATCTTTATTTGATCGAAATTGTGAGAGCTACCTATGCAACAAAAAAATGGTGGAAAAAAAAGTTGTGTCTTTTGCTATCGTGGTTAGCTAATAGAAATACATATTGTGTCTTCCCTGTAAAACATTTAAAAAATCAGAAATGGTGGCTGGATTCACAAGATGTGTATCTTTCATCTGGTGTCTTGGACTTGTGATTTAACCTCTAACGAGCATCTACCCCGGATCCGGGAGCACCCCCCAACCCCCCCCCCCCCCCCCCCCACACTGATTAGCATCGCTAGCATAGCGTCACAATTAAATAGTAGCATCTAAATATCATTAAATCACAAGTCCAAGACACCTAATGAAAGATACAGATCCTGTGAATAAAGCCACCGTTTCAGATTTTTTAAATGTTTTACAGGGAAGACAAAATATGTAAATCTATTAGCTAACCACGTTAGCAAAAGACACCACTTTTCTAACTCCATCAGTTTCTTACTCCATCAGGTGCTATCACCAATTCGGCTAAACTAAGATATTGATAGCCACTAACCAAGAAAAAAACTCATCAGATGACAGTCTGATAATATATTTATGGTTTAGGATAGGTTTTGTTAGAAAAATGTGCATATTTCAGGTAGATATCATAGTTTACAATTGCACCCACCGTCACAAATGGACTAGATTAAATACATAGAGCAACGTGTTTACCTAATTACTAATCATCAAACATTTCGTAAAAATACACAGCATACACTATTCGAAAGACACAGATCCTGTGAATACAGACAATATTTCAGATTTTCTAAGTGTCTTACAGCGAAAACACAATAAATCGTTATATTAGCATACCACATACGCAAACGTTACCCGAGCACTGATTCTAGCCAAAGAGAGCAATATCATATCATCGCCAAAACATATTAATTTTTTCACTAACCTTCTCAGAATTCTTCCGATGACACTCCTGTAACATCATATTACAACATACATATACAGTTTGTTCGAAAATGTGCATATTTAGCCACCAAAATCATGGTTAGACAATGACAAAAGTTGCCCAGCTGGTCAGACAATGTCGTGCGCCATATTAGACAGTGATCTAGTCGTATGCATAAATACTCATAAACGTGACAAAAAAATATAGGGTGGACAGCGATTGATAGACAATTTAATTCTTAATACAATCGCTGATTTACATTTTTTAAATGATCCTTACTTTTCAATACAGTTTGCGCCAAGCGAAGCTACGTCAAACAAAATGGCGTCATAAGCGATTAACATTTCTCGACAGAAACACGATTTATCACAATAAATTGTTCCTACTTTGAGCTGTTCTTCCATCAGAATCTTGGGCAAAGAATCCTTTCTTGGGTCTAATCGTCTTTTGGTCGAAAGCTGTCCTCTTGCCATGTGGAAATGCCAACTGCGTTCGGCATGAACTGGAAACCTGCCCGGCTCTTCAAAAAGTCTCAGAAATAAATGTCCCAAAATGCGCACTAAACGGATATAAATTGCTACAAAACGGTTTAAATTAACTACCTTATGATGTTTTTAACTCCTATAACGAGTAAAAACATGACCTGAGAAATATTACTGGCTCCACTAATGCTTGGAAAAAGAACGGGTCGGTGTCCACCGTGCGTCCGGCGCAGCTGGAAAGGAGTTCCTACCTACACGTGTTTTTGTTTTATAGTGGCTGTGATTGGGCAATCGATACCATTCAAAGCGTCATCACGTAAAGGCATCCAGGGGAAGACGTAAGCAGTGTCCGTATCCTTATAGCATTCACAGTGGCCTTTAAACTGACTCCAGATCAGGGGCCAAAATGTGTGAAATCTGACTCCATGTCAGGGAAATTGCTGTAGAATGAGTTCTGTTCCACTCAGAGACAAAATTCCAACGGCTATAGAAACTAGAGACTGTTTTCTATCCAATAATAGTAATAATATGTATATTGTACGATAAAGTAGGAGAGTAGGAAGCCGTTTAATCTGTAATGCAAATATGCTAATGAGTAAACAGCACCCCCTGTAGTCGCAAGAAGTTAATGATATTTAGATGCTAGTATTTACTTGTGGCGCTATGCTAGGCTATGCTAGTCAGCTTTTTTACTGATGAGGGTGCTCCCGGATCCGGGATTGTGACCAAGTAGAAGTTTTAATCTAACTGCAATGTCCAATTTACAGTATTGTTATATTAAAATAATTTTTTCAAATAATTTCGGTGACTTCACAGCTAAGTTAGCTAGCTAACAAAATGTCGCTAGCTAGCCATGTCTCATAGTCAGTCATGTCATGATATATGTCAATTAAAGAGGAATATAGTAATATGAATAGAATAGAGTTTCCCATTTCCCCTTTTAGAGTTTTTCTGGCACACAGTCCGGGGTCTCCAGCGACGGTCCCCAGTCCATGGTCTCCAGCGAAGGTCCCCAGTCGGGGTCTCCAGCAACGGTCCCCAGTCCAGAACATCTGGCGTTGATCCACGCAGCGAGGGTCCCCAGCCCGGGGCCTCCAACGATGATCCACGGGTCTGTGCTACATAGCGGACTCAGTGTAAAGAAGGGGGCGGCGTCCAGAACCGGAGCCGCCACCGAGGTTAGATACCCACCCAGACCCTCCAATATAGGTTTAGGTTTGCGGCCGGGAGTACTGTCACGCCCTGACCTTAGTTATCTTTGTTTTCTTTATTACTTTGGTTAGGTTAGGGTGTGACGAGGGTGGTATGGGTGTTTTTGTCTTGTCTAGAGGTTTCTGTATATCTATGGGGTTTTGGTAATGTCTAAGTAAATGTAGGTCTATGGTGGCCTGAGTTGGTTCACAGTCAGAGACAGCTGTTTATCGCTGTCTCTGATTGGGGATCCTATTTAGGTTGCCATTTTCCATTTTGGTTTTGTGGGTTATTGTCTATGTGATGTTGCATGTCTGCACTCGTGTCTATTAGCGCTCACGTTCGTTTTGTTATTTTGTATAGTTTGTTCAGTCTTCTTCTTTATTAAAAGGAAGTTGTATATTAATCACGCTGCGCCTTGGTCTCCTTCGTATGACGAACATGACACCATCAGACTTATTTTTATGCACTTCAGAGAACATGATTATATCTGGTACAGTTTTACCTGCATTCAGTACTAATTTCAGGTCAATAAAGTTTTTCTGCAATACAATGAAAGCAGACTGTAGTTTGGACAGAGCCTGATCAACCGAGGGGGCAATAGCATACACAACAGTATCATGGCATGTTACAATCTTTTACAGACAAGTCGATATTGTTAATGTAAACAGTAAAAAGTACAGGACCCAGAATCGACCCCTGCGGGACACCTTTCGTAATATCCAGGAAACCTGATATAACACTATCTGTAGATATAATGTACATTGAGTTCTATCGGTCAAGTAATTTTTCAACCAGTTACATGCAGCCATGTCTAGGCCAATAGAGGAAAGCCTTTGAAATAGCAGTAAGTGATAAACAGTATCGAAAGCCTTTGGCAGGTCAATGAAGAGGGCAGTACAATGTTGCCATTTATCCATATGGTTAATCACATCGTTTTTAACTAGGGATGCAGCAGATATAGTGCTATGACCTGGTCTAAAATCCTACTGATGTACATTTAGAATACATTTCAAAGATAAGAAAGATCTTAGCTGAGAATGAATCAAGGATTGTAATATTTTAGCTAGGCAAGAACATTTTGAAATAGGCCAATAATTATGTAGGTCCCGGGTCACAACCTTTGTGAAGAGGGAATACATGGGACGCCTTCCACTTCCATACCTTAAGGGAACTCTGAGACGTGAGCCGTATGGTTAGTGAAGAAAGTCCCATTGCAAATGTACGATCCCTTACCTGACGTCTTATTACGTCGCAGAAAATCGCGGACGGCGTCGGGCCGTGGGCGGCGGAGAGCTCTTTCAGGAAGTCACTCAAAAAAACGTTTCGGAATTTCGGTTTCCGTTTTATAAAAATGACAAATTATTGACTTTTTTCTGCATTCTCGAAAATTCCCACAAGAGGGAAAATAAATCATATTGCAGGCGCACGAACACGTGGCAAACGAGCGCGGCCTTTTCTCCTAAACTGAAAATATTTCGAAGACGAAACTCAGCGAGCGTAGGTTTGGAGTAATGGGCAGTTGGCCCCGAACAAGATGGCATCGAGACCTCAGCGCTTTTTGAGTTATGGCCATTTTTCTGGGATTAAAGGGTTAAAACGCAATTGGGGTGCTAATTTGACCGCTTCATGTCAAAGTACATAAGCATACGGTGTCAGGAAAAAAGAACCAGCCATTTATCTATCGTAATTTAACCTGTTGGGGATGGGGGCGCTGTTGAGACTATTTATGCTAATTGGGTAATTTTTGAAACGGCTTCCCACAAAATCCTTGATCGTACAATATGCATATTATTATTATTATTGAATAGAAAACAGTCTATAGTTTCTATAGGAGTTGAAATTTTGTCTCTAAGTGGAACAGAGCCCATTCTACAGCAATTTCCCTGACATGGAGTCAGATTTCAGAAATGTTGGCCACTGTTCTGAAGTCAGTTAAAAGGGCACTGTTATTGCTATGACTATACGGACACTTCTTACGTCTTCCCCTGGATGCCTTTACGTGATGACGATTCCAATGGGGTCGATTGCGCGTTCACAGGCCCTATAAATGAAAAAACCCTGTAGCTAGCAAGTCTTTTCTTGCTGCGTAACGCGCGTGGAGGACACCGACCCCCTCCTGTTCCAAGCGTTAGTTTAGCCTGTTATATTTCTCCGGTCATCTTTTCACTCGTTATAGGAGTTAAAAACATCATAAGGTAGTTAATTTAAAGCGTTTTATAGCAATTTATATCCGTTTAGTGCGATTTTGGGACATTTATTTTTGAAACGATGTGAATAGTTGGGCACGCTTTTCAGTTCATCCCGAACGCAGTTGGCATTTCCACATGGCAAGAGGACACCTTTCCACCAAAAGACAATTACTCCCAAGAAAGGATCCTTTGCCCAAGATACTGATGGAAGAACAGCTCAAGGTAGGACATTTTTATTATGATAAATCGTGTTTCTGTCGAAACATTTTAGTGGCTTAGGACGCCATGTTTTTTGACGTAGCTTCGCTTGGCGCAAACTGTATTGAAAAGTAAGGATAAATTAAAAAATGTAATTCCGCAATTGTATTAAGAATTAAATTGTCTATCAATCCCTGTCCACCCTATATTTTTTAGTCACGTTTATGAGTATTTATGTATAAGAGTAGATCACTGTCTAAGTGGCGCAAGGACATATTCTGACCAGCTGAGTTACATTTCACATTGTCTAACCATGATTTTGGTGGCTAAATATAAACGTTTTCGATCAAACTCTATATGCATTGTGTAATATGATGTTACAGGAGTGTCATCTGAAGAATTCTGAGAAGGTTAGTGAAAAAATTAATATATTTTTGGCGATGTTGACGTTATCGCTCACTTTGGCTAGAATCAATGCTGGGCTGCTATGTGCTATGTGCTATGCTAATATAACGATTTATTGTGTTTTCGCTGTAAGACACTTAGAAAATCTGAAATATTGTCTGTATTCACAGGATCTGTGTCTTTCGATTCGTGTATGCTGTGTATTTTTACGAAATGTTTGATGATTAGTAAGTAGGTAAACACGTTGCTCTAAGTAGTTTTTCTAGTCCATTTGTGACGGTGGGTGCAATTGTAACCTATGCCATCTACCTGAAATATGCACTTTTTTCTAACAAAACCTATCCCATACCATAAATATGTTATCAGACTGTCATCTGATGAGTTTTTGTGTTGGTTAGGGGCTATAAATATCTTAGTTTAGCCAAATTGGTGATGGCTACTGGTGTTGGTGGACAAATAAAAGATGGTGGATTATGCTAATGTGTTTTTAGGTAATAGATGTACATCTTTACATATTGTGTCTTCCCTGTAAAACATTTTAAAAATCGGACATGTTGACTGGATTCACAAGATCTGTGTCTTTCATTAGCTGTATTGGACTTTAATGTGTGAAAGTTAAATATTTAAAAAAAAAATTTTTTTTGAATTTCGCGGCACTGGTTTTTCAGTGGGGGGGGGGGGGGTGTGCCGCTAGCGCCACGCTGATCCTAGACAGGTTAAGAGAAATCGTACATTGACCGTTTGGTGATGTTCACAAAGAGGATTTTTTTTTCAAAAAAATCACAGATCCAGTTGCAGTGTGTTCAGACGTACATTTTTAAAGTGGGTCTCGAAGCTCTGCGAGAATCCTGTGATTTTAGAATGATTTTATGAAATAACAGACACTCCTTTAACCCTCTTTAAATCAGTCCGCTCTTAACCTGTTGGGGATGGGGGCGCTGTTTAGACTATTTATGCTAATTTGGCTAATTTTTTTAACGGCTTCCCACAAAATCCTTGATCGTACAATATGCATATTATTATTATTATTGGATAGAAAACAGTCTATAGTTTCTATAGGAGTTGAAATTTTGTCTCTAAGTGGAACAGAGCCCATTCTACAGCAATTTCCCTGACATGGAGTCAGATTTGAGAAATGTTGGCCACTCTTCTGAAGTCATTTAAAAGGGCACTGTCGTTGCTATGACTATACGGACACTTCTTACGTCTTCCCCTGGATGCCTTTACGTGATGACGATTCCAACGGGGTCGATTGCGCGTTCACAGGCCCTACAAATGAAAAAACCCTGAAGCTAGTCATTCTTTGGGAGCTGCGTCATGAGCCTAGAGGACACCGGCGCGCACCTGTTCCAAGCGTTAGTTTAGCCTGTTATCCTGTTGGGGATGGGGGCGCTGTTTAGACTATTTATGCTAATTTGGCTAATTTTTTAAACGGCTTCCCACAAAATCCTTGATCGTACAATATGCATATTATTATTATTATTGGATAGAAAACAGTCTATAGTTTCTATAGGAGTTGAAATTTTGTCTCTAAGTGGAACAGAGCCCATTCTACAGCAATTTCCCTGACATGGAGTCAGATTTGAGAAATGTTGGCCACTTTTCTGAAGTCAGTTAAAAGGGCACTGTCGTTGCTATGACTATACGGACACTTCTTACGTCTTCCCCTGGATGCCTTTACGTGATGACGATTCCAACGGGGTCGATTGCGCGTTCACAGGCCCTACAAATGAAAAAAACCTTTAGCTAGCAAGTCTTTTCTTGCTGCGTAACGCGCGTGGAAGACACCGACCCTCTCCTGTTCCAAGCGTTAGTTTAGCCTGTTATATTTCTCCGGTCATCTTTTCACTCGTTATAGGAGTTACAAACATCATAAAGTAGTTAATTTAAAGCGTTTTATAGCAATTTATATCCGTTTAGTGCGATTTTGGGACATTTATTTTTGCAACGATGTGAAAAGTTGGGCACGCTTTTCAGTTCATCCCGAACGCAGTTGACATTTCCACATGGCAAGAGGACAGCTTTCCACCAAAAGACGATTTCTCCCAAGAAAGGATCCTTTGCCCAAGATACTGATGGAAGAACAGCTCAAGGTAGGACATTTTTATTATGATAAATCGTGTTTCTGTCGAAACATTTTAGTGGCTTAGGACGCCATGTTTTTTGACGTAGCTTCGCTTGGCGCAAACTGTATTGAAAAGTAAGGATAAATTAAAAAATGTAATAACGCAATTGTATTAAGAATTAAATTGTCTATCAATCCCTGTCCACCCTATATTTTTTAGTCACGTTTATGAGTATTTATGTATAAGAGTAGATCACTGTCTAAGTGGCGCAAGGACATTTTCTGACCAGCTGAGCTACATTTCACATTGTCTAACCATGATTTTGGTGGCTAAATATAAACATTTTCGATCAAACTGTATATGCATGTTGTAATGTGATGTTACAGGAGTGTCATCGGAAGAATTCTGAGAAGGTTAGTGAAAAAATTAATATCTTTTGGCGATGTTGACTTTTATCGCTCACTTTGGCTAGAATCAATGCTGGGCTGCTAATTGCTATGTGCTAAGCTAATATAACGATTTATTGTGTTTTCGCTGTAAGACACTTAGAAAATCTGAAATATTGTCTGTATTCACAGGATCTGTGTCTTTCGATTCGTGTATGCTGTGTATTTTTACGAAATGTTTGATGATTAGTAGTTAGGTAAACACGTTGCTCATTGTAATTATTCTAGTCCATTTGTGATGGTGGGTGCAATTGTAAACTATGCCATATACCTGAAATATGCACTTTTTTCTAACAAAACCTATCCCATACCATAAATATGTTATCAGACTGTCATCTAATGAGTTTTTTTGTTGGTTAGGGGCTATAAATATCTTAGTTTAGCCGAATTGGTGATGGCTACTGGTGTTGGTGGACAAATAAAAGATGGTGGATTATGCTAATGTGTTTTTAGGTAATAGATGTACATCTTTACATATTGTGTCTTCCCTGTAAAACATTTTAAAAATCGGAAATGTTGACTGGATTCACAAGATCTGTGTCTTTCATTAGCTGTATTGGACTTTAATGTGTGAAAGTTAAATATTTAAAAAAAATATTTTTTTTGAATTTCGCGGCACTGGTTTTTCAGTGGGGGGGGGGGGGGGTGTGCCGCTAGCGCCACGCTGATCCTAGACAGGTTAACATAAGGACTTAAAACTCAATATTATATAAGAGTCTACACAGAGGAGGGTATGTGTTCACTCTCAGCTTCCTATGTCAACTGGAAGTACCTTAAATGGTGCCATAGGGTCAGGTTTGAAGGGTAATAAAGGTCAGATCTTTTCAAAACTTCACTTGTGTGATTAGACAACCCTCATGAAATGTAATATGTCATTTTTCCAAACAGATATCAAAGAAAAGCTCTCTCACACAAACGCACAGACACAAAAAGGAAGGATGGAGTGAAAAAGTACGGTGCTTAAAGAAACACAAAGCCCACAATGGCATTAGTATTATCTCTAGGCCGTGCCGAGTTCAACGAGATGCCCCGCTTGACCGTAGCTCGCTCGATCTGAGCGCAGCGACCGTTACAAGAGAACGGACACAAATGACCTTTTGACCTCAATGCCAATTTCATTTGCTTTTGGGACACAGAGAGAGAACCGTTAAGGTTAGAAACACAATTTCACCTCAGGAGTGTTCTTAAGGTCCTCCCGATCTTTGCAAGCCTAACCCTGACCTTGTGGCATTAACCCTTCACAGTTAAAAGAAGGTGTTTACATCAAATAGTTTACAATGAAATGTCTCCCCATTGGAATACATTGACTGCACCTCTAAATTCAACCTAAAGCCTATGTGGGTTATGATTGTCTTATGGACCTGTCTTTGATGTCAGTCCATCAGGCCACCATGAGGTCTACCTGTGTCGATTCTAAGCTTCCTGGAGCAACCGGAAGTGGTTAAATCACCCTAAAAGTGTTTGCCATACCCAACATGCAGTTTGAGAGAAATAGTGCATTCAACCCTATGTATATCAGTCAATTTTTAACATACAGACTTAAGAATTTTTTTGTTGGTTAGTGGCTATCAATATCTTAGTTTAGCCGAATTGGTGATAGCACCTGATGGAGTAAGAAACTGTTGGAGTAAGAAAATGGTGTCATTTTGCTAACGTGTTTAGCTAATAGATTTACATATTGTGTCTTCCCTGTAAAACATTTAAAAAATCTGAAATGGTGGTTTTATTCACAAGATCTGTGTCTTTCATTGGGTGTCTTGGACTTGTGATTTAATGATATTTAGATGCTACTATTTAATTGTGACGCTATGCTAGCGATGCTAATCAGTGTGGGGGGTGTGGGGGGTGCTCCCGGATCCGGGTTAGGTACTCTGTAGAGGTTAAAAATCAGGATTCTGTAACAACATACTCCAGTGAGGATATGTGTTTTTTTCAGCTTCCTGTGCCAACCGGAAGTGCCATAATTGGTGTCAAATGGGCTGTTTCAAAGGGTTAAAAATGTCAAATCTTTCCAAAACTTGAAATATGTGAATAGACAACCCTCCTGAACTGTAAATCAGTCATTCATCCCATCAGATTTAAAAAAAAAAAGATACACACCCACACAGAAATGATGGAGGGACACACTGAGGGGCTAAGAGGGAGACAGTGCCTGCAGTAGTTACTTTTGTTCCAACTTTTAAAGAACCGTCAGACCTAGAGTTCTGAAAATTTACAAACCTGTTCTAGACCTCAGGTCGATTGTGCACGGTGAATTATGTGACTCTAGAAGGTTCTCGGATCGATAAAAAGACTTGTGTATTTGCCATGTTTTCAATTCATTTGACCTCAACGAAACGGACGACTTTTAGAAAAGTCCCAGAGTCTCAAGACTAGGTGCGTTGAAACCGGCTCGGCCCATAGAGACAGACCCCAACGAGCCTGTTTGATTGCTCATTCAAGGACCCCGTAGCAAGGCAATGAAAAAAGTGGATTTTCAGCACCAATTAGCGTTTTACTCGGACACCGAATGACCTATCGAGCCGAAACTTGGGATTCGAGGTCGCCTCACATAGGGCTAAACATAATGCGAACATTGGACCCGCAGCTAGAACATAACTATGTATTATTTGTTTTATTATTGTTTAACCTGTCTAGGATCAGCGTGGCGCTAGCGGCACACCCCCCCCCCCCCCCACTGAAAAACCAGTGCCGCGAAATTCAAAAAAAATATTTTTTTTAAATATTTAACTTTCACACATTAAAGTCCAATACAGCTAATGAAAGACACAGATCTTGTGAATCCAGTCAACATTTCCGATTTTTAAAATGTTTTACAGGGAAGACACAATATGTAAAGATGTACATCTATTACCTAAAAACACATTAGCATAATCCACCATCTTTTATTTGTCCACCAACACCAGTAGCCATCACCAATTCGGCTAAACTAAGATATTTATAGCCCCTAACCAACAAAAAAACTCATTAGATGACAGTCTGATAACATATTTATGGTATGGGATAGGTTTTGTTAGAAAAAAGTGCATATTTCAGGTAGATGGCATAGTTTACAATTGCACCCACCATCACAAATGGACTAGAATAATTACAATGAGCAACGTGTTTACCTAACTACTAATCATCAAACATTTCGTAAAAATACACAGCATACACGAATCGAAAGACACAGATCCTGTGAATACAGACAATATTTCAGATTTTCTAAGTGTCTTACAGCGAAAACACAATAAATCGTTATATTAGCTTAGCACATAGCAATTAGCAGCCCAGCATTGATTCTAGCCAAAGTGAGCGATAAAAGTCAACATCGCCAAAAGATATTAATTTTTTCACTAACCTTCTCAGAATTCTTCCGATGACACTGCTGTAACATCACATTACAACATGCATATACAGTTTGATCGAAAATGTTTATATTTAGCCACCAAAATCATGGTTAGACAATGTGAAATGTAACTCAGCTGGTCAGAATTTGTCCTTGCGCCACTTAGACAGTGATCTACTCTTATACATAAATACTCATAAACGTGACTAAAAAATATAGGGTGGACAGGGATTGATAGACAATTTAATTCTTAATACAATTGCGTTATTACATTTTTTTATTTATCCTTACTTTTCAATACAGTTTGCGCCAAGCGAAGCTACGTCAAAAAACATGGCGTCCTAAGCCACTAAAATGTTTCGACAGAAACACGATTTATCATAATAAAAATGTCCTACCTTGAGCTGTTCTTCCATCAGTATCTTGGGCAAAGGATCCTTTCTTGGGAGAAATCGTCTTTTGGTGGAAAGCTGTCCTCTTGCCATGTGGAAATGTCAACTGCGTTCGGGATGAACTGAAAAGCGTGCCCAACTTTTCACATCGTTGCAAAAATAAATGTCCCAAAATCGCACTAAACGGATATAAATTGCTATAAAAGGCTTTAAATTAACTACTTTATGATGTTTGTAACTCCTATAACGAGTGAAAAGATGACCGGAGAAATATAACAGGCTAAACTAACGCTTGGAACAGGAGAGGGTCGGTGTCTTCCACGCGCGTTACGCAGCAAGAAAAGACTTGCTAGCTAAAGGTTTTTTTCATTTGTAGGGCCTGTGAACGAGCAATCGACCCCGTTGGAATCGTCATCACGTAAAGGCATCCAGGGGAAGACGTAAGAAGTGTCCGTATAGTCATAGCAACGACAGTGCCCTTTTAACTGACTTCAGAAAAGTGGCCAACATTTCTCAAATCTGACTCCATGTCAGGGAAATTGCTGTAGAATGGGCTCTGTTCCACTTAGAGACAAAATTTCAACTCCTATAGAAACTATAGACTGTTTTCTATCCAATAATAATAATAATATGCATATTGTACGATCAAGGATTTTGTGGGAAGCCGTTTAAAAAATTACCAAATTAGCATAAATAGTCTAAACAGCGCCCCCATCCCCAACAGGTTAAATTACATTATCTCTACGATATTATTGATGTATTAAGTTAACATAAGTATTCATTCAGTATTGTTGTAAATGTCATTATTACAAATACATTTTAAAAATCGGCCGATTAATCGGTATCGGCTTTTTTGGTCCTCCAATAATCGGCATCGGTATCGGCATTGAAAAAGCATAATCGGTCGACCTCTAGACAGTATACTGTGAGGCTTGCTTGCTGGTGTCTCATGATAATTATTTTGATTGACATGAAAATACCACAGTGATCAAGTAAAGTGATATACAATAAAAAATATATATATTTTCGTGAAGCATGAAACAGCTACTGTGCTCTCAGATATTATAGTCCTGTGTGAGAAAAGCATGGTTGCACTTCTCTATTGGACCATCCTCTTACAAAATATTACATTTTTTTCATGAGAAGTGGGCTATTTTGTTTGATTACTACAAATTTATACTGTATCCTATCATCTCTTTGGACGCAACAGTGAGCCACACTTCACAAGTGCACACTTGACAAGACACTAGAAAAAACATCACATTCTCTCTCCCTTCCACTCTCTCTCTCTCTTGAGCGCGCTCTCTCTCCCTTCCTCTTTCTCTCTGCTCCTTCTCTATCACCCCTCCTTGTACCATTTCACACTTGCAGGACATGAAAACAATGTAAAGTATTCCAAGGACAACATGGTGTATGAAGAGATAAAGCCTAGGTTCCCATGCCATTACAAACAATACCTACACACTTTCTGCCCCAGTGTGAGCCTCCATTGGATACCCAGGCCACTACTAGAGTATCATTATCAGTCAGACCAGTACAACCTCCTCCTTCACCAACCGAAGAACACCTAACTAACTCTTCTTCCATTACAGATTAGGGGGGGTTCTAGTCTTTTCATTTCTATGTTGGTGTTCTTGGTATGGTTCTCAATTAGAGGCAGCTGATGTTCGTTGTCTCTAATTGGGGATCATACTTAAGGTGTCCCTGTTTTCCCACCTGCTTTGTGGGATATTGTTTGTGTACATGCTTGTTGCACCAGTTAGGTCAAGTTTCGTTGTTCATTGTTTTGTGGAAGTTTCACTGTATATTAAAGATGTGGATCTCTAATCACGCTGTGCCTTGGTCCGCTCCTTTAAACGTTCGTGACATTCAGATTCACTTATTGCCACGCAACAACAGGTTTTGAGTATATGATTTTTTTTAGATCTTAAGTTGCAAAGTGTCCGACTTAACTGTCTCTCCAAAATGTATTTTGCAATCTTCGTGATACTGGTGCTCCTTGGCTGTTCGCTGGGCACGACATTTGTCCGTGCTGCTGCACCTGACTCTACTATCCTCCGCACTGACAGGTTAGTAGCACAAGGGGACACTTAATTTCTACAAAATAATAAGCAAAAATATGAGCAGTCTGCTGATGCAATTAATATTCTTCATACAACGTGATATTTTGGTTAAGGCAATCTGTTTGTCTATAACTGAGAATGATACTTCCTTATGCTGTTGTGTGGGTCATCAAGATTTAAATGGCCTAAATAGCCAAACAAATATCCAGTACATCCAAAGTTAGGCTATTTTAAATCTTGATGACCTAGGATATATCATGGCTGTTGAGGGATGCTTGCTGAATTGTTTACTTGGCTGCCTCTCCAGAATTGAGAGAGCTGACCTGTAGTTATGAGTCATGTAGTGTATGGCAACATTCGGCACATAGAAACAAAGCAGCACTCTCAGCAACCCACATAGATAAAGAGCACATCAACTTCAAATAGAGATTGTGAGAAGGTTACTCTCTGCAAGTATGGCCTTAGGTTAAGTCTGTGAGTGGACATGTATAGACTTTAGAATAATGGTTAAACTTCTATAATTTTACATATTTGTTAATTATTTTTAGTAATTTAGCAGACTCTCTTATCCAGGGAGACTTACATTACTGAGTGGATACATTTTCATACTTTTTCTGTACTGGTCACCTGTAGGAATTGAATCCACAATCCTGCATTGCAAGCACCATGCTCAACCAACTGAGCTACACAGGACTTCATAATAATCTTCAAAGGAAATATATTACATTCAATTACCAACATTGACCCCAATTTAACCTGATGCACTTGATGCATTGATTGGAGTCAACCCAAATCTTCAACCTACAAAATGGTGCTGTTGATTCGCTGGGAGAATGCCTTCTCACAAAATGGACTCAAAAGAGGCTGACCATGTTTGGATACCCCATCACAGGTAAAACAACCATACATGTTTCTTAACTCCTAAAGTCTAAGCCTGGGGGGGTTCTACTAAGCTTACATATTAAAACGTTTTAAGATGGACATACCAAGGATCATTTAGCTATTTGAGTTAGAATTTTAGGACCCCTTGATGAAACATTGCATTTGGCCTTACTGCTTTTAGCCCATAGAAATGACAAAACACTTCACTGGTGTTTAATAGGACATTGTTTGGATTATGATAATTATCAATGTATCAGCATTATGTGAATAATCTTACTAGAATTGTTTTTTGACTTGTCCTATTGGATTACATAATTGAAATCTGAGTTGGTAAACTTTCCACTGCCCCGAGAGACATTTTAAGCTGTGCCGGCTGAATATTGTCAGTGTTATACAAAAGACAAAAGCTTGAAATTCAGCGTGATAAAAAGCGACTTTAGCAGCGAATACAGAAGAATAGAATGTAAAGAGAAGGGAGTGGAAGGAAGTTCCTCCGGAAGTTTAGTTCACCTCCATTTCCGTTCAGCTGCCTGCAGCCGTGTTCGGTTAGCATGCAGTGAGTCACTCAGCCACGGACCGGGAGGGGAAGGTCGAGTTGGACCAGAGAAAAGGGGAAAGTGAGAGTCAAAGGATGCGGAAAGGGAGGAGAGTAGGGTCGAAGTGGCAGAGTCAGGAGACAGTAGGGAGAAGGATTTAGCAGAAGGAAAGAGGATAGGATAGAAATCAAATCAAACTTTTTTGTCACATACGTTGAATACAACAAGTGTAGACCTTACAGTGAAATGCTTATTTACAAGCCCTTAACCAACAGTGCAGTTCAAGAAGAGTAAAGAAAATATTTACCAAATAGACTGAAGTACAAAAGAATAATAAAAAGTAACACAATAACAAGGCTATATACAGGGGGTACCGGTAGCGAGCCAGTGTGCAGGGGTACATGTTAGTTGAGGTGGTGCAGCTGTAGAACCTTTTGAGGATCTGGGGACCCATGCCAAATCTTTTCAGTCTCCTGAGGGGGAAGTCTTCACGACTGTTTTGGTATGTTTGGACCGTGATAGTTTGTTGGTGATGTGGACACCAAGGAACCTGAAACTCTCGACACGCTCCACTACAGCCCGTTCGATGTTAATGGAGGCCTGTTTGGCCCGCATTTTCCTGTAGTCCACGATCAGCTCCTTGTCTTGCTCACATTGAGGGAGAGGTTGTTGTCCTGGCACCACACTGCCAGTTCTCTGACCTCCTCCCTATAGGCCGTCTCATCGTTGTCGGTGATCAGGCCTACCACTGTTGTGTCATCAGCAAACTTAACCTTTCTAGGGTACGTGGGACGGTAGCGTCTCACCTCGTCAACAGCTAGTGAAGCTGCAGGGCGCCAAATTCAAAACAACAGAAATTCCATAATTAAAATTCCTCAAACATACATGTATTTTACACCATTTTAAAGATACACTTGTTGTAAATCCAGCCACAGTGTCAGATTTCAAAAAGGCTTTACGACGAAAGCAAACCAAACGATTGTTAGGTCAGAGCCAAGTCACAGAAAAACACAGCCATTTTTCCAGCCAAAGAGAGGAGTCACAAAAAGCAGAAATATAGATAAAATGAATCACTAACCTTTGATGATCTTCATCAGATGACACTCATAGGACTTCCTGTTACACAATACATGTATGTTTTGTTTGGTAAAGTTCATATATCCAAACATCTGAGTTTACATTGGTGTGTTATGTTCAGTAGTTCCAAAACATCCGGTGATTTTGCAGAGAGCCATATCAATTTACAGAAATACTCATAATAAATATTGATAAAAGATAAGATAAGATACAACTGTTATGCATGGAATTTTAGATCCACTTCTCCTTAATGCAACCGCTGTGTCAGATTTCAAAAAAACATCACTGAAAAAGCACACAATCCAATAATCTGAGTATGGCGCTCAGACAACAAATCAAGCCAAACAGATAACCGCCATGTTAGAGTCAACATTAGTCAGAAATAGCTTTATAAATATTCACTTACCTTTGATGATCTTCATCAGAATGCACTCCTAGGAATCCCAGTTCGACAATAAATGTTTGTTTTGTTCGATAATGTCCATAATTTATGTCCAAATAGCTCCTTGTTGTTCTCGCGTTGAGTACACAATACAAACTAATGACGCAAGTCCAGCGGAAAGTATGGACGAAAAGTCCAAAAAGTTATATTACAGTCCGTAGAAACATGTCAAACAAAGTATAGAATCATTCTTTAGGATGTTTTTAACATAAATCTTCAATAATGTTCCAACCGGAGAATTCCTTTGTCTTCAGAAATGCAATGGAACGCAAGCTAACTCTCACATGAACGTGCATGGTCAGCGCATGGTCAGCTCATGTCAGACCTTACTCAATCCCCTCTCATTCGGCACAGTAGAAGCATCAAACAAGGTTATAAATACTGTTGACATCTAGTGGAAGCCTTGGGAAGTGCAACATGACCAATATCCCACTGTATCTTCAATAGGGAATGAGTTGAAAAACGACCAACCTCCGATTTCCCACTTCCTGGTTGGATTTTTTTCTCAGGTTTTTGCCTGCCATATGAGTTCTGTTATATTCACAGACATCATGCAAACAGTTTTAGAAACGTCAGAATATTTTCTATCAAAATCTACTAATAATATGCATATTCTAGCTTTTATGGCTGAGTAGCAGGCAGTTTACTCTGGGCACGCTTTTCATCCGGGCGTGAAAATACTGCCCCCTACCCCAAAGAAGTTAATGATGGTGTTGGAGTTGTTTTTGGCCATGCAGTCGTGGGTGAATAGGGAGTACAGGAGGGGACTAAGTCCACACCTCTGAGGGGCCCCAGTGTTAAGGATCAGTGTGGCAGACGTGTTGTTGCCTACTCTTACCACCTGGGGGCGGCCCGTCAGGAAGTCCAGGATCCAGTTGCAGAGGGAGGTATTCAGTCCCAGAGTCCTTAGCTTAGTGATGAGCTTCGTGGGCACTATGGTGTTGAACGCTGAGCTGTAGCCAATGAACATGACCAGCCTTTCAAAGCACTTCATGGCTACCGACGCGAGTGCTACAGGGCGGTAATCATTTAGGCAGGTTACCTTCGCTTCCTTGGGCACAGGGACTATAGTGGTCTGCTTGAAACATGTAGGTATTACAGACTCGGTCAGGGAGAGGTTGAAAATGTCAGTGAAGACACTTGACAGTTGGTTCGCACATGCTTTGAGTACACGTCTTATGGGATTTTTGTGTTTAATGACTAAAATATGTATACATTTGACTTAGAATTATAACTCATAAATGTTGAATGTTATGTGTTCCTTGTTAGAAAGAATGGGTTTATCTTCAGACAGGCTAGAATGATGTCTCTACCCAGGGAGGGGAAAGACCTTGGATTGGTTGTAGATAGTTTAACAGGTGGCAGACAGTAATGAGAACTCAAACTGTATTGCCATTGTATCCGAGAGGAGGTTGGACATTAAAACCAATGACATCATCTTTATTATATAACCTGATGTAAAATGTATTATGATCAGTACTCTCGAGAATAAACGCTATTGATTGATTGATTTTAAGACTGGTTTCTGTCCATTTGGCTGATAATTATCTTACAAATTCTTATTTATGGGCAGAGTGTTTTAATTGAATTGGTTGATAAACAGGAATTAAAATTAATTTAACAACGTCCTGGTAATCCATCTAGCCCAGTGGCTTTGTGAATGTTAAACTGTTTAAAGGTTTTGTTTACATCGGCTACCGAGAGCGCTATCACACAGTCATCCAGAACAGCTGGTGCTCTAGTGTATGTGTCACGATCGTTGTAAGCATACTCGGATTAAAGCACAGCGTGATATGGGTTCCACATGTTCATTCAATGAAACACACAACACAATAAAGAACAAACGAAACGTGACGTTCTGGAGTGCTCACAGGCAACAACACAAAAACAAGATCTCTCCAAGCACAGTGGGGAAATGGCTGCCTAAATATGATCCCCAATCAGAGACAACAACAAACAGCTGCCTCTGATACCAGGCCAACATAGACATAAACAACCTAGATTAGAACAGCCCCCCCCCCTCCTCCCCCCCCCCGTAGTCACACACCGACCTAACCAAAATGGAGAATATAAAAGGCTCTCTATGGTCAAGGCGTGACAGTATGCTTCAGTACTGCTTGCCTCGAAGCGAGCATAAAAGGCATTCAACTTGTCTGGTAGGCTTGCGTAGAAGAGGAGAGAGTAGCGGTAGAGAACATCTAGGTAGGGGCTGAGTGGGTAGGATTGGAGGAGAGATGGGGAGAAAATGAAACAAAGTAGTGATCAGAGACATAGAGGGGGGTTGCAGTGAGATTAGTAGGCAAACAGCCTCTAGTGAAAATGAGGTCAAGTGTATTGCCTACCTTGTATAATATTGTTAAATATTGCAGCAACAGACTAGTGTTGAAACCACAATTAAAATAGGCACGAAATGTGGAAGCAGTCTCTCTTTTCTCTCTCTCTCTCTCTCTCTCTCTCTCTCTCTCTCTCTCTCTCTCTCTCTCTCTCTCTCTCTCTCTCTCTCTCTCTCTCTCTCAGATCAACCGTACAAAATCAATACTCATAGACATTGCACACTTAATCTACACAAAGTAGGAGCTACGAGTATATTTGCAACAATTCAGATAAATACGGTGACTGGGAAAGGGTGAAATCAAAATAGGAAAGAAGTGGAAAGAAAGAGGTGGAAAGAAATTAATTGAAGTTAGGTGTCAGGAGGTTATATTCACCCAGTACACTGAGTGGTGAGCCATCGTCGGGAAATCAGCTTGTCAAGGTGTCAAGCTCATTGAGGAACGATAGATGACAACAATGTTAAGCTTGAGGGACAAGTGACAGTGACTGTATGGAATTTAAATGAGGAGATAGACAGGTGAAAGGCGGAAAAGAGAAAATCTCCACTTAGGAGAAATGAGTAGCCCTGTGCCACTACTGCTACGACCAGATACTCTCGGACTATGAGAGAACACATAGTCAGATGACAAGAGAGCAGCTGGAGTAGCAGTGTCCTCTGGGGTAATCCATGTCCATGTCTCTGTCAGGGCCAGAAAGTGTAGGGACCTAAGATCAATATAGACTGAGATGAACTCAGCCTTTTTGAACGCAGGTCGGCAGTTCCAAACGCTGCTGGAGACTAGAAATTCCACATGGGTTGTATGAGCATGGTACACTAAAGTATAAGAGTTGCAGACATGGGGTGGGGAGTGTCTGTAAACATACAGAGATAAGAGTGAACTGTGATAGGAAGCACACACATACTTGCCAAAAGAGCCAAATGAGATCAGAAAATAACTAGGTACTCACCTGAGTATCTTTAACTCTGTACTGTTGGAAAAGACCTGTGAGTAAGCATTTCACTGTGTCTACAACTTGCTGTTTACAAAGAATGTGACAAATACTCTTTTATTTTATTTACAGGATGGAACTCTTATTTTGAAGGATTCCAAAAATCTGTGACCCAAACATGGAGTGGAGGATTACACCAGCCTTCTGAAAGATCTGGTGAAGGAGAAGATGATGGACAAGACAAAAAGGAGAGAAATTGAATATTTTTTGAGTGAATATGGAATGGAGGATTGCACAGAACTTTTGGAAGAGCTTGAGGAGGAAATGGAACAGGACGAGGAGGAGGAATTAAATGTGGTGTCAGGTGCAGTGATGACTGCTGAGAAGAAGTTGAATGTAGAGGGAAGTAGTGAGATGAGGAAGGTGGGCGTTTAGTGCAAAAACAGGGATAGATGCTCCAGTAGTTCAGAGATGGAACTTGTTGAGCATGAGGGTACCTGCAGCAAGGATCGACGAATTCGGGCCTCGTCCCAAGGATGCTCGTCCCAAGGATGATAAGGATGATTTTGGCCCAGTGGGAGTGAGATTTGTAGAGAGAATGGATCCTTGCTGTTATGTGGTGTCAGGTTGGGAGGAGGAGCGGTTGTGGACTGTTGAGTTGGTGAAGGTTACTCTGAGTGTGTTTCCTCCGCTCAGAGGGAGAGGGCGCTGCGGATTACTAGATTAGGGACAAGAACTGTGCTTTGCTCTCCAGAGCAGGGTACCGTTGAAAGGAGTTATATCAGTGGAGAAGGTTGTGCATGTTAGTTGTGGGGGTGATCATGGGGCTGGAGATCGGAGGTGTCCGGTGAGAGAAAGGCAGATTGAGGTTGCCAGGGTTAGAGTAGTACAGAGAGTGTCATATGCCGAAGCAGTAAAGAGAGTGGTAGAGGAAGATAGCTACAGAGTGAAGGATCCTGAGAGGATTCCTGTGAGTAGGCAGAGATCAAGAGAGGGTGATGGGAAGAAAATGTGCTTCAGTAAGGTGGGCTTTTTTAGCATTTATAGCCATGGTTGTCAATTGTACTGCAGAAATGGATGGAAAGACAGAAAATAGAGGTTGTGGTGGAAGCGGCAGAGAAGTACTTGGGATTGCTAAAATAAAACAGCTGCAGGGGCGTTGAGTGGTAGTGATATGTCCTCTCAGACCGTTGGTCTGGAGTAGGACTAGGTAGGGTTAAATAGTGGATGGGTGGTGTTTTTTGTTGTTGTTGAGAGGGCTAGTAGGTGGTAGGGTAATTTTCCTTTTCCACAATTTTGGATTTTTGTATCTAAGAATATAATGTAGGTAGGCCATGAATGGTCTCACACGCCAGTACAGTAGGTGGCGCTGTATGCACCTAAAAGTTGGATGCGATCCGCCAACCAAGTTCCCAAAGAATAAGAAGATAAAATCCGTGACCCGGAAGTACATAGTTATCCTTGCTTGCTTCACAGTGGTCGCTGTTATTGACAGTTATTTAAAGAATACGATGGTATTTGACTGGTAAACAATGTAATCAAGAGGGGGTTATCCAATCACGGATTGTCAGAAACACATGGCAAGCAACTTGAAATTTTGTTTTTGAGGCGCACCATGGCAGCTCGCTCAAGGTAAGCAGACAACGATAATGTTAGCTAGCTAGGTCAATCAATTTACACAGCATAGCGAACAAACTAAGAAGAGCAGCTAGTTAAAGTTGAATTTTTGCATGTTACTTTGATATATATGTTTGATTGTAGTTAGAGAGACTTGTTGTTAAAGTTGTATCAGTTAAACGTAATAAAACTGCGCTACCATACCGGTTTTGGTGGAATCACCTGGAATTACTGCTCACCACAGCTGTGTACGTTAGTGTGATTTAGTTAGCAAGCTTGTGCCACTTCTAACCAGCTGATCGGCGACATCAGTGTGTGTTTATGTAGCTAACGTTAGTTACGTTAGTTAGCTCACAGCCTTATCGGCTAACGTTAACTTAACATACCATTGTATTTCAATTAACAGTGTAGTTTGCTATCAACTATTTTGGATAGCACTGTTTAGTAAAATAACTGCCCGTTAACGTTAGCTAGCTACGTTATGTAATTTAACGTGTGGTCCTGTGAGTTTCAACGAGCTAACTGTTTAACATGAATGTAGTTGCTAGTCAGGCAATTAGTTAGACAGCTAGCTCACACTCGTAGTAAGTGTCAGATGGAAATAATTGGTTAGATGAATCGATGCCTAGCTAACTCTTACTGTATCTAGCAGTTCGCATGCTGTAATGGCTAACTACGTTAGCTAGCTGTTGTGGATTAACCTGATATTAGCTAATGGCTAGGTACCGTTAACCGTAGTTCAACGTTTTACAGAAGAACTAGTGTAGCTACATTCAATCAATCCGTGTTGTCATTCAATCAAACTTTGTAACCAGGAGATTGAATATGGCGACTAGTTAGCTACGCCTCCTGCGCATTAACAGCCTTTTACAGTGGTCTCAATTGAAAACATTTTCCCAACCTGTTTGTTTTCCAATAAAGCCCATTGCCCCAAACTCAGGGAAAGGAAGGAATGCGAAGTTAACATTGTGCGCGTTAATTGTACGTTTCTAGCAATCTTTGAAGATAATCATCAACTTTGAATATCAGGTTTGAGATTAATAGCAAGCGAGGCTCTGTCACTCGGTGTCACAACACTGACCTCAAAACAGGAGTTAATAATAATAAAAATAATATTCACAGAAGTACATCCCTGTTTGGGTTCTTTTAAGTTAAATTGGTCGACTGCTTTGGTATGGCATTAGACCTGTCTACTGGAAGAGACTATTGTAGCCAGCTGATGTGTGCTCATGAAGCTAATCCTAAAGGTGTGTAGCCCAGGAGAACTAGCCTACTAGCTTGGGCTGTGACAACAGTATCAATGTTTTTCCATGGCGAAAACATGAAGCAGGAAAGTCCTCCTGTATGTACAATATTGTGTGATATAGTTTGGGAAATAAATACACGTGACTCTGGATGACATGTTTGTTTCCAACATTAGGACTGTTTTTCTAAAAACGTTAAATCAGATTCATCAATACTATGAAGTATGGCAAAATTGGTATCGTGTAGGGATGTGAATCTCTCCTTACAAGCACGATTCAATACGCATCTAGATAAATGGGCTCTGACACGATGCTGGAAAGATACACTTTTTTATTTTGAACGACGATTCAGTCCGATTTGATTAGTCAGGAGCTGAGCTGGATGTGTGTGTGTGAGAGCTGAGCCACTACCACTATTATATTAGGGGGGCAATCCTCATCACCCACTGAATAACTTGTCATATAGCAGATACAAATATTTTTTTGCTAGTAATATGCCAATATTTATATTTAGAAATGAGCTATGACATAGCCAATTAATACAGTTTTGTATTTCACTTCCATTGTGTTTACCATCAGTGCCTGAATATCTTTTCACCACCCCCAATCTATGTTAGTCGTTGAGTTCTGAGTAGCCTAATGGTACAGGGTAACCCACATGTTGACCTTTCTCCATTGCAGGGGAAGGAGGCTGTGTCCCTGCTCCACTCATCTCACAGCCCTTCTCTTTAGTGGAGGCTTGTATGCTGCTGTTATAGAATGCCTTGAGGCTCCTATGAAGCTAAAAGCCTTCCATCATCCCACTTTTGTGGTTTGAAGGAATTTCTGTGCAGACGCCTGCCAAAGTTCTGCGTGTAGGCCTAAGCTAGTATGCAGTTTGCATTTTACTGATGTCATGCAGACATTGGTCTTGTGCAATGTTGGGCTATAGGCCTACATTTTTTTGTAACTTTAGGCTCATTCTTGCATCCCTTCTGAAAAGCCAGGAACTACACATAATCTCTATAGCCATCCATCTATGTGTTGGATGGCTGTAGAAGTAGGCCTAGCTCTCAGGAATGACCCAGCTAGTCCTCTGCCTGGTGTTTTCATGTGCCTTCCTCGTGTATGACAGGGAGCAGAGATGTAAGTTGAGATGGGGTGAAGAGGGTAATAATTAGTACTACTCCATAATTTCAACAACAGTGGTGGCTGCATCATGTTATGGGTATGCTTGTAATTAAGGACTGGGGAGTTTTCAGGAGAAAAAATGTACGTAATGGAGCTAAGAACTGCTTTCCACCAGACAGTGGGAGATTAATTCACCTTTCAGCAGGACAATAACCTAAAACACAAGGCCAAATCTACACTGGAGTTACCAAGAATACAGAGTGTCCAAGTTAAATTTTTGACTTAAATCTGATTTAAAATCTATGGCAAGACCTGAAAATGGTTGTTTAACAATGATCAACAACCTATTTGACAGAGCTTGAAGAATATTTTTTTTTTTTAAGAATCCTGAGCAAATGTTGCACAATCCAGGTGTAGAAAGCTCTTAGAGACTTACCTAGAAAGGCTCACGGCTTTAATTGCTCCCAAAGTATTTACTCAGGGATGTGAATACTTATGTATACTGTGAATTTACTTATGTAAATTAGATGTTTTTGTATTTCCAAAACATTTGAAGAAAAAAAATCAACATGTTTTCACTGTCATTATGGGTGAGAAAAAAATATCATTTTTTAAATTTGGGCTGTAACAACAAAATGTAGGGTGTGAATAGTCAAAGGGTATGAATACTTTCTGAAGGCACTGTACCATATACTGGGGTGTTTGGAAAAAGCCACGGAGTGATTTTCCAATACCGTCAACTATTTATTTTGAAGTTTTTCAATACATTTGAATAATTGTAGCTAGTGTTGCACATTTTGTGGAATATTCAGAGATGGAAACTTTCCATGTGAATTAATGGGAATATATCGGCATTAATGGAAATATATGCAAATTAATATTAATGCAAATTGGCATTGGATATATTTACCATATCATATGGAGATAGAAACATAAACCTTTTACATTATCATAAGTAGACATAATTGCAAATTATTAAATCCTTCCAATAGAAAAAAAACTATTATGAATTGAACTTTATTTAAATGAGTTGACTCTACACAGGATGATTTCACTGAACAACAAAAGGGAATATTGAATGATCCCCAATGATCCATCGCATCTCCCAAAACGTTTTCAACATATCTGTAAAAAGATAGTCTAGAAACTAAAGCTTTGGTTGTCTTCCTCTCAGGCTTCCATGTCTTCTCCCTGGACCTCCTCAATGTCAACCTTTTTGAACATCAGATTCTGAGGCCTCATCTTCACTGTTACTTTCCAACCTTGTTGAGGATGGCTTGTCAGGCTCAAAAAGGCTCAAATTTGCCTGAATGGCCACCCATTTTTCAACCCTTGTAGTGGTCAGCCTGTTGTGTGCTTTGGAGTGTGTGTTCCCAAACAAGGACCAGTTGCGCTCTGAGGTGGCTGATGTTGGTGGAATTTGGAGGATGCTGGAGGAAACAGGGGAAAGAGCCTCAAATCCACAAAGTCCCTTCCACCAGGTGGCTGATGAGATATGTTGGCACGACCGCCAATTTGCATCTCCATCCCAAAGTCCTTGCTTGTAAGTGTACTTCGCCAGACTGCCAAGAATGAGACACAGTAGTGATGACACACCATAGGCCTTGTTGATCTCTGCACCAGACAGGATGCTCTTGCCAGCATACTTGGGGTCCAACATGTACGCTGCGTGTATTGGCTTCAGGCAGAAGTCTTCACGCTTTTTGATGCATTTCAGAACTGCAGTTTCCTCTGCTTGGAGGAACAGTGAAATGGGCAGGGCAGTACGGATTTCTTCCCTTACATCTGCGAGCAGAGTCTGAACATCAGACAGGATGGCATTGTCTCCCTCAGACCGTGAAATGGCTACTGCTATAGGTTTCAGGAGATTCAGGCTGCATACCACTCTCCCAAAATACATCATCCAGGAGGATTCTCTTGATGGGGCTGTCCATGTTGGCAGACTGTGATATGGCCATTTCTTGGATAGACTCCTTCCACTCCAGGAGACAGTCAAACATGATGACAACACCACCCCAACGGGTGTTGCTGGGCAGCTTCAATGTGGTGCTCTTATTCTTCTCACTTTGCTTGGTGAGGTAGATTGCTGCTATAACTTGATGACCCTTCACATACCTAACCATTTCCTTGGCTCTCTTGTAGATTTTATCCATTGTTTTCAGTGCCATGATGTCCTTGAGGAGCAGATTCAATGCATGAGCAGCACAGCCAATGGGTGTGATGTGAGGGTAGGACTCGCCCTCTTTAGACCAAGCAGCCGTCATGTTCGGAGCATTGTCTGTCAACAGTGCAAATACCTTCTGTGGTCCAAGGTCATTGATGACTGCCTTCAGCTCATCTGCAATGTAGAGACTGGTGTGTCTGTTGTCCCTTGTGTCTGCTCTTGTAGAATACTGGTTGAGGGGTGGAGATGATGTAGTTAATTATTCCTTGCCCACCAACATTCGACCACCCATCAGAGATGATTGCAATGCAGTCTGCTTTCTCTATGATTTGCTTGACCTTCACTTGAACTCTGTTTAGCTCTGCATCCAGCAAATGAGTAGATAAAGCATGTCTGGTTGGAGGGGTGTATGCTGGGCGAAGAACATTCAGAAATCTCTTCCAATACACATTGCCTGTGAGCATCTGAGGTGAACCAGTTGCATACAGTGCTCGAGCAAGACATTCATCAGCATTTCTCTGACTACATTCCTCCATTGAGTAAAAAAAAAACGTATGATTCCAGAAGGACCATGAGCTGTTGCTATCGATAAGGTGTCTGATTCATCATTTTCACCTCAAATAGAAGTAGAGGGACTTTTGTCAGATTGCTAGTTGTAGCCATGAGGGAACTTTTTTCACTTGGCCAGATGATTCTGCATCTTTGTTGCATTCTTCACATATGATTTGGCACAGTATTTGCAAATGTACACAGTGTTTCCTTCTACATTAGTTGCAGTGAAATGTCTCCACACATCAGATAGTGCCCGTGGCATTTTCTTGTAAAGATTAGAAAAAAATGAGTAAAAAAAACAACAAATACAATTCCATGTACAGGTAAATAGTTAAGTAGTTAGATTAAACAACTCCTTTGTAAGGTAAATGTTTTAAAATGAAACGTATGGAAACCGGTGAATTAACACTCCTCCAGTTAGCAGGCTCAAGCAAGCTAAAACCCACATGGTAGCAAAAACTAACTAGCAGAAATTGTTAACAAGTTAGAAATAATTTAAACACCCGTTGCTGTAGGTTACTATTTATTAGTTAACAAAAAATTATGTATGTCATATAAAATACATTCACCCCACCCAGTATATTGTAATCAAAACTTACCATAAATCATGTAGTCCTACTACTACAGTGTAGTAGTGTGGGCTCAATGGCATCTCATTAGTGTGCAAGATCTTGAGAATCAGCTGCTCATGTGTCGGAAGAGTGCACCGCGCATGCGATGGAAATTTCCCGGAAGTTTCCGACCCTTTGCAACCCTAATTGTAGCTAATTTTTAACTTACCTGCAGTCAGCTTGTGTTATTAATTTCACCGGTCACATTATTTTACATAGCTTACCATAGACCCAGTCAAATATGCATTTAGCGTAGTATATGCAAATTGGCCCATAACTCCACCTATAATCAAATCAAATTTTATTGGTCACATACACATGGTTAGCAGATGTTAATGCGAGTGTAGCGAAATGCTTGTGCTTCTAGTTTCGACCATGCAGTAATATCTAACAATTTCACAACAACAAAGGAATGAATAAGAATATGTACATATAAATATATGGATGAGCGATGTCCGAAAGGCTGTCGTGAAAATTTCCTGTATTACTAAATGGAAAGAGTTTACAAACCACACACAAGTCAGTTATATTTTACACTCCATCTTTAATTATACGAGCTTCACCATAGCCCTTTTGGCTCTCAGATCAATTCAGTGTCTATAAATGAGTTCTCTGAGTCCTTCCAAAACAATTCTTAGTATCTTTTATGGAAAAGATACACCCCTCATCTTACATGACGAATAACAGATCTTAGGAACATTACAAAGAACCTTTTACTTGAAAGAGGAGTATCCCATCCAGATAGCATTAGCTATACATTATCGTTCAGTTTGGTCTCTTTAGACGAGATTCTAATCTCGTTCTTGGTACCACTTAGGACCAAAACATTACCTCATCCAATGGCATATATCAATTGTCAATTCTAGATACCCCCATCTCAAATACTCCCCCTCCTGGACAAGCTCGGAAAGGGGAGTGAGCCTCTAGGTCATATACTATGAAAGATAAGTTCAACACATCAGAGGGGTAATACAATGATTCCAGACACTGCCATACTCCTCCCCCCAATGGGAAAAGGGAGTGACTAGCGTACAGACATAGTGGAGCCCTTCTCCCTTTCTGATATTCTGCATATTATGAAATAAATAAAACATCTTATTTATCTATGTTACCTAACTAATTCTGATTCAGCTACGACAAGGCATAGGCAGTAGATGGTATAGAGTACAGTATATACATATGAGATGCATAATGTAGGGTATGTAAACATTATATAAAGTGGCATTGTTTAAATGACTAGTGATACATTTATTACATCCAATTTTTTAGTAAAGTGGCTAGAGATTTGGGTCAATATTTTGGCAGCAGCCACTCTGTTAGTGATGGCTGTTTAACAGTCTGATGGCCTTGAGATAAAAGCTGTTTCCTTGCCAAAAAAATGATAATTTTGTCTTTTTAAGCATTCTAGTACAGTTAAATAGTTGAAACACAGACACATGGACGCAGTGGTCTAATGCACTACATCTCAGTGCAAGAGACGTCACTGGTTGAATCCAGGCTGTATCACATCCGGTCGTGATTGGGAGTCCCATGGGGTGGCGCACAATTGGCCCATCGTTTTCCGTGTTGGACCGGGGTAGGCCGTCATTGTGAATAAGAATTTGTTCTTAACCTTTCTAGGACACACGTTCCGCTAGCGGACCCCCCCCCCCCCCACAACATTCCGCTGAAAAGGCAGTGCGGGAAATTCAACATCTTGTTAATCTACCCATCGTGTCCGATTTAAAAGAAAGATTTACAGCGAAAACACAACATATATTTATGTTAGATCACCGCCAAGTCCAAAAAACACACAGCCATTTTCCCCAGCCAAAGATAGGAGTCACAAAAAGCAGAAATAGAGATAAAATGAATCACTAACCTTTGATGATCTTCATCAGATGACACTCATAGGACATCATGTTACACAATATATGTATGTTTTGTTGATAATGTGCATATTTATATCCAAAAATCTCGGTTTACATTGGGGACATGTTCAGAAATGCCTCCAAAATATCCGGAGAAATTGCAGGGAGCCACATCAAATAACGGGAAATACGCATCATAAACTGTGATTAAGATACATGTTTTACTTAGAATTAAAGATACACTTGTTCTTAATGCAACTGCTGTGTCAGATTTAAAAAAAACTTTACGGAAAAAGCACAACATGCAATAATCTGAGATGGCGCTCAGATATACACAACATTTCTCCGCCATGTTGGAGTCAACAGAAATACAAAATTGCATCATAAATATTTCCTTTGATGATCTTCATCAGAATGCACTTCCAGGAATCCTAGTTCCACAATAAATTGTTGTTTTGTTTGATAATGTCAAATATCTATGTCCAAGTAGCTACTTTTGCTAGCACGTTTAGTTCACATGTCCAAATGCTGGCGCCGGTCCAGGCGAACTCGGACGAAAACTTCAAAAAGTTATATAACAGGTCGAATAAACTGGTCAAACTAAGTAGAGAATCATATTCAGGATGTTGTTATCATATATATCCAATAACGTTCCAACCGGAGCATTCCTTTGTGTCTACAGAAGTAATGGAACGCAAGGCGATATCATGAGGAATGTGCGTGACCAGGAACTGGTATTCTGCCAGTCCACTGACTCAAATAGCTGCCATCGAGCCCCACATCACACTAGAGGCTTCATTCAACGTTCTACAGACTGTTGACATCTAGTGGAAGGCGTAGGAAGTGCGAACAGATCCATATCTTACTGGGATGTGAATAAGCGATGAGTTGAAAATCAACCAGCCTCAGAATTTCCACTTCCTATTTGGAAGTTTGCCTGCCAAATGAGTTCTGTTATACTCCCAGACATAATTCAGAGTGTTTTCTATCCAATAGTAATAATAATATGCATATATTAGCATCTGGGACAGAGGAGGCAGTTCACTATGGGCACGCTATTCATCCAAAGTGAAAATGCTGCCCCCTATCCCTAAAAAGTTAACTGACTTGCCTAGTTAAATTTAGGTTTCACACACACCACACTGACAAAAGTTAATTTGTTGGCATTTACATATGTCCCCAGTACCATTAAAACATAATCAAAACCGATTTATTTCACTTGATGTGCTGTTTCGTTCATTTGTTTCATTCTCAACCAGGATCTCATCATGCATGTCAAGCAGTGCAGTTTCAGCTCTGTCTGTCCATGGCCTCTCTTCCTCAGTGCACACTCACTGTGTCCTTTTCCATCTTGTCCAGCTGTGTATGTAACATTTCACGTAAACACTGTTTTTTGTTTGCATCGAAGTAGCGTTCCTTGTACCTAACATCGAGCATGGTGGCGACACCGTAAAGAGGCTCAGCGAGAATGCCACCGAATCGCTTGTTCACAGCTGAGTACTTTTGTACGCTTTAAACCCACGTTCTGTGTCGGCAGTTTTGTTGGGTAGGCGTTTCAATGCCATGAAAGTTGGTATCACGTCTGCTGCAGACGCAGTTGATTAGCTTATTTCTAAAGTCAGTTGTTCGAATGGCGCTAGGAGTGTTCATGTTTCAAACATGTTCTCAAATGCCATTGAAAGGGCAGCAGCAGTATGAGAACCAGCACATTCTTGAGCATGCGTTACGGCTTTCCTCTTTACGAAATCCTTGTCGACCCACTGTGCTGTCAGAATCAGCATTTGCATGGGACTGACATTGTCGTGACGCCCTTAGCAAGTAGCATAGTATTTTTCTGCTTTTGTTCTGTGTAGTGCTGTATTTTTCATGCCGTTATATACGTACGTCATCTACTTACATTATATACATATGCACGTCAGCTTTGACTTCGGTTTTGCACATCGGCATTAAACTAGACATCGGGCCGATGTTGGCATTAATAGCTAATATCGGCCAATTCCGATATGCTACCCGATATATCGTGCATCCCTATGGGAAACCCTAGACCCACTCTTATTTTCATTCCACCCTAAAAGATTCCACAGAAGACGCAATCTCAATCGGGCCTTTCCCACCTGGACAAAAGGAACACTTGTGTGAGAATTCTGGTCATTGACTACAGCTCAGCATTCAACACCATAGTGCCCACAAAGACTCAACACCTCCCTCTGAAACTGGATCCTGACGGGCCGCCCCCAGGTGGTAAGGGTAAGCAACAACACATCTGCCACACTGTTCCTTAACACGGGGCCCCCTCAGGGGTGCGTGCTTAGTCCCTACCCTGTACTCCCTGTTCACCCACAACTGCGTGGCCAAGCACAACTCCAACACAATTAAGTTTGCTGATGACGCAACGACGAGACGGCCTATAGGGAGGAGGTCAGAGACCTGGCCGTGTGGTGACAGGACAACAACCTCTCCCTCAAAGTGAGCAAGACAAAGGAACTGATCATGGACTTCAGGGAAAGGAGGGCTGAACACTCCCCCATTCACATTGACGGGGCTGTGGTGGAGCAGGTTCAAGTTCCTTGGTGTCTATATAACCAACAAACTATCATGGTCCAAACACACTAAGACAGTCGTGAAAAGGGCACGACAACTCCTTTTCCGCCTCAGGAGACTGAAAAGATTTTGTGTGGGTACCCAGATCCTCAAAGTTTTACAGCTGTGCCATCGAGAGCATCCTGACCAGTTGCCTCACCACCTGGTATGGCAACTGTGGGCTCCCGAGTGGCACAGCGGTCTAAGGCACTGCTTCTCAGTGCTGGAGGCGTCACTACGGACCCTGGTTCGATTCCAGGATGAATCACAACCGGCTGTGATAAGGAGTCCCATAGGGTGGTGCACAATTGGCCCAGTGTCGTCCGGGTTTGGCCGTCATTGTAAATATGAATTTGCTCTTAACTGACTTGCCAAGTCTAAATAATAAATAAAATGGAAAATGCTCAGCCCATTACATCACTGGGGCCAAGCTTCCTGACATCCAGGACCTAAACTCAGCAAAAACAGAAACGTCCCTTTTTCAGGACCCTGTCTTCAAAAATAATATGTAAAAATTTAAATAACAGATCTTGATCGTAAAGGGTTTAAACATTGTTTCTCATGCTTGTTCAATGAAACATAAACAATTAATGAACATGCACCTGTGGAACGGTCGTTAAGACACTAACTGCTTACAGACTGTAGGCAATTAAGGTCCCTGATCAACAACTACTGGAAGAACAACTACTGGTTGCAGTCGTTGCAGCTAAAGGTGTCACACTCAGTAACTGGTTGTAAGGGGGGCAATTATGTTTTCACACAGGGGAATTGGGTGTTGCATAACTTAATTCAATCATTTGTTTCGTTTTCGTGAACTCAGGTTTCCTTTATCTAATATTTGCTTTAGTTTGAAGATTTGATAATATTCAGTATCTAAAATGTGAAAAAGTATAGAAAATCAGAAAGGGGGCAAATACTTTTTCACAGCACTGTATATGAGTGACCATGTAACACCTGCACAGGATCGGTACATCCGAACATCACGCCTGCGGGACAGGTACAGGATGGCAACAACAACTGCCTGAGTTACACCAGGAACGCACAATCCCTCCATCAGTGCTCAGGCTGTCCGCAATAGGCTGAGAGAGGCTGGACTGAGGGCTTGTAGACCTGTTGTAAGGCAGGTCCTCATCAAACATCACTGGCAACAATGTCGCCTATGGGCACAAACCCACCGTCGCTGGTCCAGACAGGACGGACAAAAAGTGCTCTTCACTGACGAGTCGCGGTTTTGTCTCACCAGGGGTGATGGTCGGATTCGCGTTTATCATCAAAGGAATGAGCGTTACACCGAGGCCTGTACTCTGGAGCGGATCGATTTGGAGCCGGAGGGTCAGTCATGGTCTGCGGCGGTGTGTCACAGCATCATCGGACTGAGTCATTGCAGGCAATCCCAACGCTGTGCGTTACAGGGAAGACATCCTCCCTCATGTGGTACCCTTCCTGCAGGCTCATCTTGACATGACTCTCCAGCATGACAATGCCACCAGCCATACTGCTCGTTCTGTGCGTGATTTCCTGCAAGACAGGAATGTCAGTGTTCTGCATTGGCCAGCGAAGAGCCCGGATCTCAATCCCATTGAGCACATCTGGGACCTGTTGACTCAGAGGATGAGGCCTATTTCCCCCCCCCCCCCCCCCCCCCCCCCCAAGAAAATGTCCGGAAACTTGAAGGTGGATGAGTGGGGTAACATCTCACAGAAAGAACTGGCAAATCTGGTGCAGTCAATGAGGAGATGCACTGCAGTACTTAATGCAGCTGGTGGCCACACCCGATACTTACTGTTTTTGATTTTGACCCCCCCCTTTGTTCAGGGACACATTATTCCATTTCTGTTAGTCACATGTCTGTGGAACTTGTTCAGTTTGTCTGTTGAATCTTGTAATGTTCATACAAATATTTACACATGTTAAGTTTGCTGAAAATAAACACACTTTACAGTGAGAGGATGTTTATTTTTTTGGCTGAGTTTATGTACTAGGTGGTGTCAGAGGAAGGCCCAAAAAATTACTCTTGTCATCTAAGTCAGAGACTGTTCTCTCTGCTACCGCACGGCAAGTGGTACCAGAGTGCTAAGTCTAGGACTATGTAAATAGTACATATTATCTTACCTCTATTTCTTGAACTGCATTGTTGGTTAATGGCTTGTAAGTAAGCATTTCACGGTAAGGTCTACTACACCTGTTGTATTCGGTGCATGTGACATACAATTTGATTTATTGGTCCTTGCCAATGCGTTGATGTTCAAATTATTATTATTACATTCTCAAATGTGAGAATGTGCTTGCCTGACTAAATAAATTGAATGCATGCATGGGGAATTTTCTGTGGCCGATGCAGTCACACCTAATAAAGTCATGAATAGCGGGAGCAACAGAGTGGTGCAACACCCTTCAATTGAAGCAGTGGGAAACAAACCAAAGTGGCCACATGTCTCACAAAAAACAAATCAAAAATGCAATCACGGCTAATTATAAGGGAGCAGAAGAATGATTTTCGGTCGCTACTAGCTATGCTTGTTCAACTCTGAACTGGATTTGCCAGTCTTTGCAATTCGTTTGTTTCTTTTCACTCGTTAGCCTTTAGTTAACATCGTCTGTGTGATTTCGCTGTTAATTTTGTTAGTGTTTTTGTAATAGAACCCCAATGGGCTTTTTTGTCGTAACTTTTTTGCCGACGTGAACATCTGGATACCGCCCAAGCCTAAGTGGTTTACACTTAAAATCATATTTCAGCCTTATGGCTCCTTTGGACTCCCCTGAGCTGCTGTAGACACATTCAACTCTACTGTGTAGGTTTATCTCCGACTACCATACCTAGGCTAATTAGTTTGAATAATTTTCTTTGGTTGGATAGGATTATGAAGGTCTGCTAGGGTTACGAAACTTGTTCCAACAAACTACACAAAATCTGAGTGCTGTTTAGAAGGAGAACCTGAGTAGTTTCTCTAACTTTCTGTGCTGGCTGGCTTGGTACTTTGACCAGTCTCAATGATTCATAATCAACTGTGCTAAAAATTGTCTTTAACTAGGCCACCTCACTTGTCTTGTTGTTGGCAGTCAAATGTTGTCATGTTTTATTGTCACATACACCGGATGTGCAGTGGAATGTGTTGTTTTACAATGTCATCCACAGTAGTACGGCACCCCTGGAGCAAATGAGAGTTGTTTTACGTGGTCAGCCATGGTAGTATGGCACCCCTGGAGCAAATGAGGGTTAAGTGCCTTGCTCATGGGCAAACCACCAGATTTTATTAATTTTTTTAAAATTTGAAGCTACAGCCAGTTCTCCATCTGGAATATATTATGATACCTTTATTTCAGCAAGGAACACAGACTGAGACCAAGGTCTCTTTTACAGCTGTGCCCTGCGTATACATGTTTACACATACAGTTCAGGTACAATGATTAAGAAACTACACAAGACAAACAAAACTATCACAGATGACACAAAAAAGATTGTTACATTTACACAGGTTATTCCACTAACAGCACAAGAACTTGCATTACCTGAAGCAGTTACAAGCAATACAAAAATAAAAATCCTCCAAGTAATGTTTAAAATGGGCAAGGGGGACAAGAGTCTCAAGTTTAGTCTGCAGGCTATTCCATAGGCAAGGAGTGTAACAGGAAAAGGCAGGCATACCAAACTCTGTGGAAATCGCTTGGGCCTCAAGTGTAATCCATGCTTGAGTCCTGGTTTTAGGAATTATAATTAACCACACTCAAACATCTTACTGCCACCAAACTGATTTTAAAAGCCTATTCTCCCCCAGTAAAATAAATTGATGTTATCCATTTTCATGTCTTCTGGCAGTGTCCCAGTCCAGCGGTAGTGTTTGGAACAAATGGGATGCCAACCCCATAGGACTGTGTTTGTATATATTACACCTGTTTCCGATATAAGTACACATCCCCCATTACACCTGTCTCCAGAAATAATTGGTACACATACCCAGATTACACCCATCTCCAGTTATGATGGGCACACATTATGACATCCCCCTGGACAGTACTTTGGCTAGGTGTGTACTCAAACTTCTGTGTAAATCATATACATGTCTACAGAAATTCTGACTTGCGCACACATTTCAAGTTATGATTTGGCCCATGAGTAAACAGTGGCGCCGATTTTACGCCCTGTGTCTGTCTGATTCACTGCAGCTACAATGAAGAGAGGAATCTCCTTCGCATCCGAGAGTGGGAGAGGCGAAACCAGGAAGGCCTCCAGGAGAAGGAGTTCTACCAGGAGAACGTTCCCCTCTTTGGGGAACCCTACAAGGTGAGTTTGGTTCCTGTTTACCTCTAGGCCTATGTCCTCCTTCAGTTCTAATAACCATGTAGAACTGTGTACTATTTGTGTTGCTGTTTGCTCTTAAGAGAGGTGTTGTGAACCCGTCTCCAACCTTTTTATGAGAAACTCTTCAGAGCTTCTTGATGTAATTTATGAGTTGCTCAGGAAGTGGTCACCTGTGTGCATACCCTTCTGTAATCCCAATGTGGTCGACGTCTAGTAGTAACTGAAGTATATGCTAGCTCCAGGCTCATGGCAGTTCTCGCCTTTCTCCTCTCCTCTAATGTAAGTTCCTAGTAGGGTTGTGTGATATTTGGGGAGACCTCTTCTACGATACTCCAAATATCACGATATCCCATATAACTGGTTTGCGGAGTTAATTAATAAATCATTCTAGACTGCAATTGTCTAATACCCATGTCTGTGATCTGTTTGTATGTCTAGTAGCTATAACAAAGTTCAGGAAAACATCCGGGATTATCACAATGCAATTCTTCCTTATGATATTCTATGTAGGAAAGCACTTGCATTCTAATGAATTCTGTGTGGCTTGTGAGCTTCGTAGAGCAAAACTGTCAACACGTGCGTGTTCATGAGCGTCTAAGCTTTCCACGATGGGTCGTAATAGAACTGTAGCTCAGACATTAGAGACGTTTTCTTGAGAACAACTCTAGAACTCCGGTCTACTGCACAGGCCTGCTGCTATGGGCGGCTCCAGAATAAATAGATCCATCAAATAACATGTCCAGGACGTTTGCGGCTGAAACGTGCAACTAAAGTGTTCAGAACCATTGAAACCACGATGCGGTCATATTGGGTCTGATGGAGTTGTCTTGGAGCATGGACATGGTATACACGCGGGTGGCCAGTTTATAGTTCGCTCCTACAGACATTGAGTCACGTTGCCGTGGCTTGTTATATAAAGGAGGCAGACTGTCATCGAAGGCATTCAATTACTGTTCCATTGAACACTAGAATGGGCAAAACGAGTGACCTTAACAACGTGGGCGTGGTATGATTGTCGGTGCCAGGGGTACCAGTTCCAGTATCTCAGAAATGGCCTGCCTTCTGCACTTTTCACGCGTGACAGTTGATAGGGTTGACCGAGAATGGTGTGACAAGCAAGAACATCCAGTCAGCTGCAGTCTTATAGGCGAAAACAGCTTGTCGAAGGAGAATGGCAAGAATCATGCAAGTTAACAGGCTGGACACAAACGGGCAACTAACAGTGGTGTGCAGTATGGCATCTCGGAACGCACAACTCGTCGGTTCTTGTCACCGCTGGGCTAATGCAGCAGACGCCTACACCGGGTTCCACTGCTATCAGCTGAAAATAGGGTTGGGCGGTATCCAGTGTCATAACGTTTCTATACTATACTGGGGTATACAGTATTGGCGAATGTGTACACAGGGCATTGGATATCATGTTTTTGACACATCTTAGCTTTCTTATACTTATAAGCAGTGGCATAGCACGCTCCCCCGTGAGGCAAGTGTTCGATTTGGGAGAAGGGTGGCGAATTAGGACACATCCTTCCACCTCAACCCGACATTGCCCTTTTCTGAGGATTTTGTTTGGCGTGACTAGTGAGCCCATACATGGAATCCAACCCCAGGGGGTAAGCTAGCTACTGTCACAGAGAGAACTTTGTCTAGTCTACCACTTTGTAAGGTCACATTGGTTGGTTGCCGTAAATAGTCAGCCAATATTTGATATTTTGGGCGATATATACACAGACTCAAAGGGCAACAGTACATTTAGATACATAAATGTTTATCAGAAATCCTCACCTAAACTGACATGCTTGTTTTATTTGTAGACTACAATATCACCCTCACTGCATGTTGCTCTCGGTTTTGTTAAAAGGTAGGCCTGGACTTAAGTACGCGTTAGCAGTTTGGGGTCGACTTCTACAACAAGAAAGAGCGTGTAACAAGATGCTATTGTTATTCTCGTCTTACTCTCTATCATTCATTTTCAAGGCTAACAACAACCATTGCTGATCTGATAAGAACCCTGTTATAATCAATTGTCCCAACATTGTCTGCGGAACCTAAACTTTTATTTTCTGTTTCAGACAAACAAAGGAGATGAGCTTTCCGGCCGTATACAGAGGATGCTGGGTAGTTATGAAGATGTGAAAAACCCCAACTCTCATCTGTGTTTGGACAGTAGCTTCTCTAATGACCCTTCATCTCACGTCACCACAACATATAGGCGGCCATCTCACAGCCGAGACAGAGTGAAGCCTCCATTCCAGAACACTCCTCTGTACAGGGCAGGCCGGAGTGGTAGTGGTGGTCCCTCCATTAGCAGTCAAACTTCTCAGCCTCTGAAGAGGCTCCCTGGTCCCTCCTCCCACACCCAGTCCTCACTGGGTCTCAGTCAAGGCCAGGCCAGCCCTGATCCCATCCAGGGGAAAGCTGAACCCTGCCCCTGGCCAGACCTCAGGGAGTGTGCCAGTCTTACTCCGGTCCTCTCCACCCTAACCCCCCCAGCTGAGCCCCTATCCCCCCTACATTCCAGTGACCCCAGCGACTCTGAGCACCAGGACACCCCCGACAGGCACCAAGGATCCCCCCTGCACCCCGAGAGGCACCCCGCCTCCCCTGTCCCCATGGAGGGGTCCCGTCTTGATGACCCCCAGAGAGACATCCCACTTCTGGCCATCGAGGGAGCAACAACCGTGCCCTCTCAGACATTCCCTCTACCACTAGCCTCTAAACTAAACCTGGTCATGCCCCAGAAGCCCACAGCCTACGTCCGGCCCATGGACGGCCAGGACCAGGTGACCAGCGAGTCTCCGGACTTCAAGCCCTCTCCTGAAGGCTTCCATGGACAGTCTTATCATGAACCATTACCAGACTTGAAAAGCACCAAGCCCAGCCTTTCCAAACTGAAGATTCCATCACACTCTATAGAGGTAAGCAGCACACTGTTTTGTTTTTAACCATGGTTGTGTGTGAGGTTCCTTATTTTGAATAGCATATACCCCTCAAACTCAATTATGGACCTAGAAGCCAGTTAAACTGCTTTTTTAATTTTATTGTTCCCCTCTAATCAGAGACTGATTTTAGATCTGGGACTCCAGGTGTGCGCAATTAGTTACAGAAAACCAGCAGGCTCCGGACCTCGTAGGGTAAGAGTTGAGTATGCCTAAGCTGTGTGAGAAATATCAGTTAATACCAGACACACTGGACTTTAGATTAAATTAAGTTGGCACACTTTAGATACAGTGGCAAAAGTTGGTTAGCAAAATTTTTTTTTCGTAACATCAATGCAACAAACCTTGAACGTACCATAAAATTTAACATGAACCAGTTCTAAATCAGTCCTATTTCTTAGTTGCTGGTTAATATAGAACTTTTGGCTGCCTTGTTATTATCTGCAAAGTAGCACTGTGACGTTAGTGACTTAAATATTTGACAAACTCCAGTCATCTTAAAACTATAGACTGATTTTGGACAAAGTTGGCAGCTGTCTGTGGTTTTAAAATCTCTTGCCTACTATCCTAAATCTGTATTGCCTACTACTTACCCCTGTCCTCTTATCTGATTATCAGCTGTTGTCAAACATTGGTCTGTAAAGTTGCTTATCTTCCTCAATAGTGTTCAGCAAATTCTACTAAATGAAAAGCCTAAATGACATCCTGGCATTTTAAAGTGTACGAAATTAAGAAATTCACATACCTAATCAGCCTATTATTTTGAATGCAAGTATGGGTATTCACACATGCCCAATGCGTTCAGGCAAAGATTGCATGTAGGTTATTAACACAAACCCAGTGGGAAGTCAAGCAGAACAACCCATTGTCGTCAATCCATTTGCATGCTCTAGTATAGTCCTATTCTCTCTGGGTGAATATTTCCATAATTGGCTTTGCTGGGACTTGGAGAGGAGACCTTATCCTGCCTGTGTACCTGGGGGAGGAACAGGAAAATCATCTGTCCTGTAACGTCAGTTAGTGCACATCTGTCTCCTGTAATTATTGTTGTTAGAATAGTCTCAAATGATAATTACTGTTGACTGAGACAGACGGGTGACAATTTCTCTATGGGTGAATGTTTACATAATTAACCTTAGTGATTCTCTTATGCTAATAGGCCTAACCAAAGTAATCCAATGCATTTATTTTGGCGTTCATTTATTTGCCAGGATTGTTACACTTTCAAATTCCCCCACTCAAGCACCTCAAGTCCCTCATCATACTTGCAGATCAGAATATATTATATTTCCCTTAAAGAGGGCGAGAGTTGAGGTGCAACCACCATTTTTTATCATAATTGAAAAGGTGAAACACTCGCTTTCTGTTAAACATTATTTTATTTAAACGACTATTAAAAGCTTGATGTTTCGGGCATTCATCGGAACCCTCAGGTTGGTTTCACACTAAGAAGAGCTTAAACTTTCCCCACTACCCCACCCAGAGAGCAGAGGACAGAAAGCTTATGAGAGCAGACAGTTAGCTCATAGTTGTATTAACCATGCCTCTTGCAAGGCTGTCCACAAAACATTTTTTTTTTAAAGCCTCTTATGAGGAATGTGGCCTGTCCCCTGCCCTCACCCTCCCTCCTCACAGCCTAGGCTGCACCTGCAGTGGCCCTGCTCTGCTCATTGTTGGAGTTCCTGCTGTCCCTTGCACATGTGGACACAAACCCAGCAGTGCTGACTCATAACCCCCACCCCCCTCCTCACTCAACAAACTGAAGGGTCCACATAGAAATGCCACAAATAGAGCTGACATGTCAGAGGTCTCGCCCAGTCAATGTCAGAGATGTACATCTGAACTTCTAGATAATATATTTATATCTGAATGTTCCACAACATTCTGTCCTGCTGAACACATGCAACGTTCCTTTGATTTTAATCCATAGTGAATGTCCTGGAGAGTGGGTATCGGGTAATGTAGATGTGTTTGGTGTTCACTCTGGGGTTTCATTGGCCTTTCTGTCTTTTATCAAGCTTGAAGCTGCCTGCCCTCTCCCTCCCTGGCTACATGAAGCATTCTGCTCTACCCTGCTGTCCATGCCTTGCCTTGACCATGCAGAACTGTAATATTAATAATTCACAATAATCTTGTTTGCATGGGCTGCTCAGATATACCCAGGACATTAGAGTGAGAAGCTGAATGTACTGGGAGGAACATTTTGGTTCAATAAGTTTCCTCATAGACCTACTAAACTAAATAAATGCCTGGTAGTGAACTGTCACAATCTTCAGTATGCTCAGGAAATGTTTGCGGTTTAAATAAAGTACTTTATAATAAATTCAGGATTAAACATAGTTATCTTTTGGAACTGTAGCAGACATTGTGGCCATTACTTCAACTAATGGCTACTCTTTGACTAGTGGGGAAAGTCAGGAAAGTCTTTTGGGGTCAGTGACTAGCCTAAAGTAAGGATGCACCGAGAGATGTTTGTGTGCCTTTGCACTTCAGCGAAACGCCCACCACGTACTCACTGTCATCAGGGCCAGCAGTCTGTTGCCTGTTAACACACTAAAAGAGAAGACAATCAGTCAGTAGTAAAACAACATAGTTGTGGAAGCTGTTCTGTAGGCACTGGCCAAATATAAGGTAAATGGATTGAAATTTAATCACACCGTTGGATTCCTCTGTCTAGACAGTTGTACAGGCATGCCGTAAGCCAATCATTTTATATTGAACTGCAATGTTCAAAGTAGCTAGACTACCTGGCTGCTACACATAAGGAATGCAATATTGCGGTGTTATGTTGATGTTTGTTGTTATCCAGTCTAGAGGGGTATCCTACGACGCAAGCTAGATATTGCTCGTCCGCCTGCCGCTAACTCCAGCAGGCTTGTAACTGCGTTTGCATGTATTTTGGCTATTTGAACGCCGAACTCTTCATTGAGACAATGCTGAAACATCAATCCATGGGCGAGTCCGTGCTAGATTTTAATGTGTGACTAAATCAGCCCAGAGTGTAGCCTGCCCAGGAGCAGGTTAGTTCTGATGGATTTGTTGCCATATAAATTGACTTAAAAAGTGAGCCACATTCGTATGACCAAAGTTACCTTGTTAACTTCTCAAACCTGATTCATAGGATACCCCTCTGGTTCCTGTTTTGGAAACGGTCAGTGCCGTTGTAGGCTACCCAAACTAAGTCTCCAGCATTGGTTACTGTGTGTGGTGGAAGATTGTACAGTAGTATGGGGTTTGGAAAGATGGGTGTGTCGTGTTGAGAGAGAGTTACAGTGCTCTAGAGGAATGCTCTGTCACAACATGCTCATAACAAGCTCGGATCCTCCCCTTTCTGGGTTTTTTATAGATTTTAACTGCTCTGTCTGTGCTGTGATGGAGCTTTATTTTATGCATTGTTAAAGCTACTATCCAGACCCATCAGATCTGCAAACATTGAAGGGTTATCCCAGGGATATGGGGAAAGGAGTGAATTGGTTCTGGCTGATACTCTACCAAAGGCTGCTACATACACACTCGTTGGGCCACCACACTCTTTCTCGTCACCTAGCCTCAGGTAGTGTTGTCCTGTCTCAGAGCAGCAGCAGCCAGTGAGCCCACACAGTTCTCCTTTGAGCCGTCTGTGTGTTACCCTGTTTATAAAGAGTCAAGGTCTAGATTAGACTAATGACCTAGTCAGCACTGGTTGATTAAGTGGCTCTCCTGTCCTGGCTGTGTTTGCTGCATTGTAGTGTTGCAGAATTATATTGTTCCTAGCAGAGAGAAACGGAGAGAAAAGCCATACCCTCCTACCGCCCAATGCCACACCCCACCCCACACTCTTAGTGCTGTGTGTGCGTGCGTACACATGCATATGTATGGCAGCCAGGCAGGCAGCTATAGTGACCTCTGCTGCCTCAGAGCCCAGCAGCAACACTCCACTCAGTCCTCCCTACAGCAGCACAATACCGTAATTGCTGGACTATTAAGCGCACCTGAAAATAAGCCGCACCCACTGAATTTTATTTTTTTATTTATTTTGTACATAAATAAGCCGCACGTGTCTATAAGCCGCAGGTGCCTACCGGTACATTGAAACAAATGAACTTTACACAGCCTTTAAACGAAACACGGCTTGTAACAAAAATAAATAGGCTTTAACGAAACACGGCTTGTAACAAAAATAAATAGGCTTTAACGAAACAGGCTTGTAACATTTTTTTTTTTTAAATAGCAGTAAACAATAGCCTACCAAGAAAGTCCTTGGTCACTATCTTCCTCCTGTGCACTGAAACCACTGAAGTCATCTCCTTTGGTGTCGGAGTTGAATAGCCTCAGAATTGCTTCATCCGATGTTGGATCGTTTTCATTGCGCTCTCCTCACTTTCATCCGGAGGCAAACTCATCCAAGCCTCATTTTCTAGTTCGGGCCATCTGCTTTTCTTTCCTCTGAAAACTTTTGTTGTCTTTTTGCACTAAGTCAGTTTCTCACGCTGCTGTTTCCAACGTCTTATCATCGACTCATTAAGGCTCCCGTGCAGCAGCACTATTTCCTTTTCCAACAGCCAGATCGATCGCCTTCAAATTGAAAGCTGCATCATATGCATTTCTCCGTGTCTTTGCCATGATGAGGGTGACAAAATGACTACCGTAATCAGAATGATGGAAAGTTTGAGACGGTGCTCAGTTTTTTGGCGGCATGAATTTGTGAAAGCGGGAAAAATCCATAAATTAGCCGCGTCATTGTATAAAGCGCAAGGTTCATAGCGTGGGAAAAAAGTAGCGGCTTATAGTCCGGAAATTACGGTACACTAGCTTTGTTATCATCACCACCTTACATAACTACTGCTGTGAACTGAGGACCACTTTAAAGTCCTTATCTGAAACACAGAACCCTGAGGAATAAAGCATTATCACACTATTTTGCTTTCTGAGGCTGTTGGAAAGAAGTAGCGTATCCAGACAGTTTATAAACAGCTATATTTTGATGGAGTACTTTAGTTGTTAGGCATTAACCACTACTTAGGCTATTATGGTGCAGTAGTCTGAGGTGAGAGAGAGAGAGAGAAAGGGAAAGGAGAAGTCTTGTCTGTGGTTTGTCAGTTCTGCTGTTCTAGGTTGGGACTAGGGTTGTGTCCCAAATTGCTCCCCACTCCCTACATGGCGCACAACTTTTGACCAGCGGGCCATAAGGCCCTGGTTAAAAAAAGGTAAAATAAAAAAATGTCTGGTCGACAAATTTTGGGTATTTTATTAGGATCTCCATTAGCTGTTGCAAAAGCAGCACCTACTCTTCCTTAGGTCCACACGAAACACGAAACATATAATACACGGCCCCATGTTGCAAGGATCTGTAACAATTCCTTAATAGACAAGGACAGAACTAAATACATGTTATTTTTTTTTAAAAGGCACACGTAGCCTATAGTTATAGTATGGGCAGCGAACAGAATTGCATTTTATCGATGGCAATTTGAATGCATACATATCGTGACGAGAATGGCCCATTGTCGTGCCATTCATCTGCCGCCATCACCTCATGTTTCAGCATTATAATACACGGCCCCATGTTGCAAGGATCTGTAACAATTCCTGGAAGCTGAAAATGTCCCAGTTCTTCCATGCTCACCAGACATGTCACCCATTGAGCATGTTTTGGATCCTCTAGATCGACGTGTACGACAGCATGTTCCGGTTCCCGCCATTGTATAGGAGTGGGACAACATTCCACAGGCCACAATCAACAACCTGATCAACTCTGTGTGAAGATGTGCCATGTTGTATGAGGCAAATGGTGGTCACACTAGATACTGACTGGTTTCCTGATCCACGCCCCTACTTACATATATATTTTTTTAAGGTATCTTTGACCAACAGATGCACATCTCTGTTCTCAGTCATGTGAAATCCATAGATTAGGACCTATTGAATTTATTTTAAATGTCTGAATAACAAGATGAATAACATCTTTGAAATTGTTGCATATTGCATTTATATATTCTTTCAGTGTAATAGTCTCATTAAAGTTTGGCTATATTTTCTGTCACCTCCCTCATGTCCGCATCGGTTTGGACATGAGGCTGTAGCCACTATGCATGTCACCTACACGTTGACATGTAGGCATTTTATATGTATGTATGCTACATGGAAAAAATATTTGAATATTATACCAATGTTGGCCTCTGATCCAGTTCTGATTGGTGTAATTGTTTGATATTGTGATGTATTATTATAATAAATATATACTTTTTTTTACGCCATTCGGACAACTTAAATCTATACTCCTGTCAGACTTTTTTTTTTTTTTTTTTGTCCGTGTACAAGCGTTAATGTTGAGCCCTGCCAAATCTTTTTTTAAAGTTTAGGCCTTGTAAGTGTCAAAATATGATAAAACAACAGCTGATGGCAGAAGCTAACTACTGTAGCTAAGTGGCCAGTTAACCTCCGTAGCAATCTAGCAAGCAACACTAAAGGAATTGCCAATAAGTTAGCACAACTTTAGCCGAACTAAAAATATTTATTAATATTAGCTAGTCGGCTATCATTTACGAGGCCAGCAAACACATTCCCCACACAATAGGAATGTATTTCCTCCAACGGCATAATGAGAAGGTGCCTCTCGGTCCCAAAATGCGTGTTTTCTGGAGACTTGTGGGAGGAGTGCTGATGACGTCACACACTGTATGAGCTTTTAGTAGCCTGATTTGCATCCAGACTGAAGAGAAATCCGCACACAATGCATCCCTGACCACCTCCAGACAGGTCTGGACACAATCAGACCATAAAGTGATTTTTGCTCTTCTAGACCCATCTTTTCAATGCTAGCTTCGTATTCTGATAGCAGAAATCCCATGTACAGTGGTTCGTCCTTTAAAAGTTGCAGCGTACTGCAGCATAGCTTGCATGGTGCCGCAGAATTCTAAGGCATGTTATTTGTCAACCACTAATGTTAGTTAGTGCTAGTTTGACCACCAGAGGGCATCTTTAACCTATAACGCCTCACAAACCCGGATCCGGGATCCCCCCCATCACAAAAGCTGACTAGCATAGCCTAGCCTAAAGTTACAGGGATATCATAAAATAAAATGTTCATGAAATCACAAGTCCAAGACACCAAATGAAAGATACAGATCTTGTGATTCAAGCCATCATCTCTGATTTTTAAAATGTTTTACAGGGAAGACACAATATGTAAATCTATTAGCTAACCACGTTAGCAAAAGACAATTTTCTTACTCCACCATTTTCTTACTGCATCAGTAGCTATCACAAATTCGACCAAATAAAGATATAAATAGCCACTAACCAAGAAACAAACCTCATCAGATGACAGTCTGATAACATATTTATTGTATAGCATAGGTTTTGTTAGAAAATTTTGCATATTTCAGGTATAAATCATAGTTTACAATTGCAGCCCCCATCACAACTATCACTAAAATGACTAGAATAACTCCAGAGACCATCGTGTATTAGCTAATTACTCATCATAAAACATTTCTTAAAAATACACAGCGTACAGCAATTGAAAGACACAGATCTTGTGAATCAAGACAATATTTCAGATTTTCTAAGTGTTTTACAGCGAAAACACAATATAGCGTTATCTTAGCTTACTACAATAGTCAGTCACACAGTAGCATTGATTCAAGCTAAAAATAGCAATAACGTTATAAACCACCAAACGCTATTAATTTTTTCACTAACCTTCTCAGAATTCTTCAGATGACAGTCCTGTAACATCATATTACACAATGCATATAGTTTGTTCGAAAATTTGCATATTTAGCCGCACAATTCGTGGTTACACAATGTGTTTAGTGTGCAAAAAATCAAGCAATCTGTCCGGCGCCATTTTGGAAAGGCACCTAATCTTATCGAAAACTATTCATAAACTTGACAAAAAAAATACAGGTTTGGACAGCAATTGAAAGACAAATTAGTTCTTAATGCAATCGCTGAATTACATTTTTAAAATTAACCTTACTGCGCAATACTGGGTACAATACAGGGTGCGATAGCGCAACGCTACATGGAAAATAATGGCGTTTAATACATTTTACTTTTTCCACAGAACAACGTTTTATCAGCATAAATAGTACTTACTATTAGCTGAACTCCCATCAGAATCTTGGGAAAGGTGTCCGTTGGCCAAAAGAATCGTTGCTGGGTTGGAGAATGTTTCCTTTGACTTTGCAATTAGCAGTACAGAATGGCATTCGAGAGAGAGACACCCAAGTTTCTACAGCGCCATGGAAATAAATACCTGAAAATTGCAATATACTGACATAAACTGGTATAATTCGGTTCAAAATAACACGATTATGATGTCTTTAAAGCCTATAGCGAATAAAAACAGAGCCAGATACATCTAGGAGCTAAAACCAGAGGTTCTAAAAAGACATGCCAAGAGCCTTTCTGCGTCAGCGCGAAGTCCCAAAAGGCCGGACACCTCGGTTCCAACCAATTTATAGACTTTCTGAACCGTGTAGAAACCGCATTTCAACTCTCCCTATTCGCTAACAGCCAGGGGAAGGCGTATGCAGTGCATCTCAACCAATAGAAGACAGGCAAAGTTAAAGACAGGTCTCAGAGCAGATGATAAAATTTGCCATTCTCACACAGACATAGGAAAGTGCTCTAAGTCGAGTTCTGTTTCACTTACAGACATAATTCCAACGGTTTTAGAAACTAGAGTGTTTTCTATCCAATATTAATAATAATATGCATATTGTACGAGCAAGAATTGAGTAGGAGGCAGTTTAATTTGGAGACCAATTTGTGCAATGTTGAAATGGCACCCCCCTAGTGGCAAGAAGTTTTAAGAAGCATTTGATAGCCTTCAATAATTGCTGTACTAGAGAATTTAAACCCTTTTTTTCGTAAGAACATAGTATATGGGACTGATTTGTAAGAAATTTTACTTAATTAATTTGATTTAATATCATGGTGTTTCTATTCCCCCAAAAAATTTAAAACCCTCAGGGTTTCCATTAGGATAGAACAGAAAATATGGCGCTGTAAAACGAGATGGTGGGGAGTAGGTTACAGTACTAAGAGCATAACATTTCCACACCCTAGTTGTATAATTGTGGTCTAACCAATACCCAAATGGAGATTTAGTGAAAATAAAAATCTCATTGATTTATCAAGACCAGTTCCCATGCTTGTCTCAGAGCAGTGTGAAACTGTGCTATAATAGTTGAACACAGCAGGTAAGCTATTGCTTCTAACTTCAATATGCTCTTCAAATGAATAAGACCACCACTTTTAACAGCACATTACTCAACACTAGTGAGACTCATGTCGCCTACAGTATATCGGGAAATATTTTTCTTCAATGATGTGATCGCTAATAATTACGTATGGGTTTCCCGGTGGTGGCCAGCACAGTATCGAACCTGTACCTGCAACGCGTTTTGCAGTGTCTTAGACCGCTGTGCCACTCGGGAGGCCCCATCCACAAAGTATCAAAGAGGTGTTGGTAGAGAGGTGTTAGAGAGGTGTTGGTAAAGGTATATTGTCCTGTTAACAGCTCATGATGGGCTATAGTAATACTGTACATGGTGTCCAGGTCAGGATAACCAAAACATTTCTTTATTAAAGACTATCAGAAAGAATGTTTGTACTTATTTATTTTAATCCAAAGTCATGAGTGAGTCACTCAGCTTTATTTAGGTGCTGGGGCTATATGACTGTGCCATCAACTTGATGATATTTATTTTGTTTTCAAAAAAATGAATGTCTTCGATTTGTAATCAAAAAAGACCAAAATAATAGTATTTTCCAGTTGGCAACAATTTGTTTACCTTAATTAGCCTACTTTGTTCCGTTATTTCTGTCATTCAGTGATATTTATTCCCACAGTAATTTATGGATCCATAAGGAAATAAACATCTGCATTTTGAATGAGTATTTGTGTAATTTTGTTAACAAAAGCATAAAGTTGCTGATGAAGAAATTGTACTGTACAGTATATGTTTCATCCAACATTTTGCGGTTTCATGAGGTCGCCCACACGTAGCTTTATGTAGGTGCCGAGGCTATATGACTGTGTATCAACTTTGATTATTTAGCAGACATCACTTGCTTATGTTCAGTCAACACATATCTTAAGAATATCATGGAATTTAATTGAACATTTTTTGTTTCTCCATGCTTGTCTCAGAACGATGCTTAAATAGTCATCCACAGCGGGTAGGTTATATATAACAATATTTTGGAGATGATTTTGTTTTCCAAAAAACCTCAAAATGAGCATTTTGTAATCTGAATAAAGGACAAAATATTTATTTCTGTTTTTAGAGGAACAGAAGGACATCCCGGCCAGCCAAAACCTTCCCTAACCCGGATGACACTGGGCCAATTTTGCACTGCCCTATGGGACTCCCAATCACGGTCAGATGTGATACAGCCTTGATTCAAACCAGGGACTTGTTGCACTGAGGTGCAGTGCCTTAGACCACTGCGCCACTCGGGAGCCATGACCAATATTTATTGTCCTGCTATAACCCATCCTAGAAACGTTGTTTGCAGAATTCACAGCCTGCCACGCTTGTGAAAAACAGGTTTAATAATACTTTTTTCCCTTCCACATGGTAAAGGTTCCAATTCATAATTTTTTTATCAATTAGTATATTTGTGTTTCACCACAATATTTGTTGTATTATTTGTTCTGTCTTTTCTGGTGGATTAAACTGAAATTGCAACCAATCATGGCCGGTTGTGATACAGCCACCCTAACTAAGAAATACATTTGAGGAAAGAATTCTCCCCCTACCCTCCTAGGCAAGTCTATTGTTCTGCTAATAGCCTTGCTAATAGCCATAATGGCGCTGTACAACGTGACCGTGTGTGTTTTGAAAGAGTATTTTCCAGTAAGCAACCTTTATTAGACAACTTTGTTACAATATTTCTGTAATTCAGTGATATTATTCCCATAGTAATTCGTTATGGATCCATAGCTAAATAAACATCTGCATTTTGAAAGAGTATTTTTATATTTTTTTTATTAAGGAAAGCATAAAGATGCTGATGAAGAAGTACTGTACAGCTTTATCCAACATTTTGCGGTTGCATGAGGTCACCCATACACACTTTAAACATTTGGATAGTAAAGCATTTTGAAGCTAGAAGCTGCCGGCATTTATTTATTAGGCTACTGTGCAGTCTGACAAGTAAAGAGCCTACAGTACATACTGTAGTAAACATGCCAATACTGCCTGGCTCTGGACCAATGCATCAGCTGTAGCCCGTATTTCCAGTGAAACTATTCAAGCCATCGACTCACTGATGAGTGAAGATGATGAGCGATCGGCGAAGGCCATATGTAATCCGCTGGCTTCACGGCACATCGCCATCGCTCTAATCACAGTCAGAAGACATTTCAAGAAACTTGTGGAAACGCTCGGTAAGACATGTTAAAAATATATATGTATAATTTATTTTTTGATTTTTATAAGTTAGGCTATTTACAAAGCAAAAGGTACATAAAATATGCCTACACCTCAGGGACTGCTATATTGTTTCCACAATAAATCACTTTTGCCTCCTTTTTCAGGTTTCACGGCTCTAGATTTCTTTGAGGAAGAAATCTTCCGGAGATATGCCGGACCCTATGTCAGAGATGTGTTTCTGGGACCACATAGTTTCTTTCATTTTGAATGTATTTTTTTATCATTATTTTATTAACAAAGCTTAAAGATGTTGATGGACAACTGGAAGCACTTTGTATTTCTTCATCACTACTGTAAATAAAAACACAGCATCTTGTTTACATTCTTTATTGTAACCACAATGTCACAAATAATTTATCTACCGTTCCAAATACTTTTAGAGTTTGGGATTTACAAATGTGCGCTTTTCATGTCATTTTTCGTTAAATCGAGTTCGGATTTAAGTATAACTTTTTACTGACGCCTTTAGTGAGAGGTCTAATGATTTAATATTTAATATCTGTCCTCCAAATTCACAAATTGGACGTGTAGACTGGCAATAAGAACAGCGGGAACTTTTCAGCGCCATTATTAGTGCAATGCCCCTTAGTGTTGCTCTGTGCTACCCAGTGGGGTCGGGTGGGGGTTCACCTCCTCCCTTCCCCATGGACTAGGTCCATCTTCTGGAGAACTGCAAGGCAATCCCATTGTGTGCCTCTCGGGAGCCATGACCAATATAGATTGTCCTGCTAATAACAGGGTTAATATATCTGTGAGAATAGACAAAGGGCTTTTATATAACTCTAAATTGATGATAATAATCGTGCTAAAACAAATGTTTTGGAGATGATTTTGTTATCAAATAATATAAATTGATCGAGGAAAAAGGCTGTTCTTGATCATGGGGAGAGACATTGTTACTAATTTGTAAATAAAGCCATTTTGATATTTAGAACTATTTCTGTTTTTAGAGGGAGAGAAACTGTAGGCTTTTAGTTCTCATGGCTCTCCCAGTTGAGGCCGGCACGGGTATTGAACCAGCATCTGTAGCAACACAGGTTGCACTGCGATGCAGTGTCTTAGACCGCTGCGCCTCTCAGGCACTGTACAATGTGACCGGTCGGGAGTAGGCTACAGTAAGAGCAAAATAATCCTAACATTTCCACACCCTAATTGTAGTCTAATTTTCTCTTAGTATAAAAACTTTAGTGTAACAAAAGTTTTAGTAAGTAATACTGATGTTGTGCATAATTATCAGTTTCTATTTGGTTTATGTCGCCCATTCATTGTCAGAGACACAGTAGCGACTTGGGACCCAAAAGCATAATCCGTGCTCTACCTCCCCTTTGCACTGGTCTGGAGCAATAAAGTAGTGAAACAGGGTACTGTACTAAACCACAAATTACCTCTAAGTCCTGCAGCATAATCGCACAACTTCACTTACAGCTACCACTGTAAGTGTCACGTGAAGGCACGACCTTATTTTGTACTCTTTAAGGCTACTGAAATACGTCAGTTGAAATTCAAATGTTTCACTTAACTGCCTGGCACAACTGACTATCGGCTGAAGTGACATCACAACAGAGTTTGTGTTGTCAGAATGTTGTCAGTTGTCAGAATGTTATAAAATAATTTATTTTCTGGATGGCTGCCTTGTTTACATTCCTATAAATATATGGGCCATAAAGTTGACACTTTTGTGCATTCAAAACGTTCCTGTAATTGTTTTAATGTTTTTTCACATGATTTTTGTCTTTGAGAAATTAACAGAATGAAATTGACATTTAGGCTGGTAAAATATGAAAAGTAAGCCTACACCCAAAAAGGCAGATTCTGTGATTGGTCAAACTTGAACTGAAATTCTGTGACCACACAGACACACAAACTTATACACACACACACACACACACACACACACACACACACACCCTCTCCAAGCCTCAGTTTAACCTCTGAGAAGGCTCTTCTCAAGCTTACTGGATTGTATCAGGTGTGAGGTCACACAAGGGTTCACTCTGTGCCTGCCTTTCTGCTTCTGTTGGAGGGCGGCTCTGTGTGTGTGTGTGTGTGTGTGTGTGTGTGTGTGTGGGCACGTGTAAGTGAAAGTCACATGGGCATAGTGGTTTCATAGTATAGACCACCATGCCTATGTTGTGTTCAAGCTTCACCTCTTGGCTGATTTCTGTGTCACTCAAACTGTGTTGTGCTCCTCTCTCTGCCTTCCAGACTCTGTCAAATGAAGCTCACTGTGTGGAGGACATTCTGAGGGTAAGTTGTTCCTAAATCTTTACTTACAGCTGTAATCAATCCTACGGAGTTGAGGTGGTGGTTGGTCAGTTTGTTTGTTAGTGTTTATTATCATGATGAATGTTGGGTTGCTAAAGAGGGATCAGTTCCCGAGCACACGGCTGCTTTTCACATTCCTGTGTTAAAGCCAACCCATGTTTACAGAGCTAGATACTATAGTATGCATTCTGCATTCAGGACAGAAGAGTGCTTAATGTGCTATATGAATCAGTCATAAAGGTTCTGCTGTGTAGTTACTCCTCCTCTCTGCGTCTTAGACAATGACTTGGTAGGAGGGCATGGTTAACTCTAGTACACAACGGTGAGTCTCATTGAGATTTAAAAATCTATTTTTGCACGAGAGACCTGGCCATCTGTCTTTACTATGGGGCTCTAATGGCCTAGCTAAAACTTATTTTCGCAACTTTCTTTCACTTGCGCTCTCTCTGCCTCGCTCTCCTTCAGGAAATGACCCACTCCTGGCCTCCTCTCCTGACTGCCATCCACACACCCAGCACAGCTGAGCCCTCCAAGTTCTCCTTCCCAGTCAAGGTGAGGTCCCTCTCAGCTCACTGAGCTGCTAAAAGTTTTACAACTCAACTCCTTTTATTTCTCTATACTCCGTTTTATGAGCTTTAGGTATTTGCCTAACCTAAACTCAATGTGCTTCACTGTATGTACTAGCAATTTAGAATCCCCAAATCAATTTCCCCTTGTCTTACGCATGTTCCACTTAGTCAAAGACAGTGTTGCACAACACCTACACCACATGCATTATGTCCATTAATCATCGGTGTTGTCATAGATTACAAGGGAATGCATAAAACACCTCTTTGTGTCTGCGTTCACTGTATGTGCGTTCACTGTGTTTGTGTTCGTTGTTATCCCGTTCATACCAAGACACAAACCCACCAACTTTTCTTTACATCTGAAAGGTATTGCCGGGAACAAAGCCTGTATTTTTATTTCCGCCATCCGGTATTATGTTTAAACGTCCCGCCAACGCCTCAGTATAATTTACATTTTACATTTTAAGTCATTTAGCAGACGCTCTTATCCAGAGCGACTTACAAATTGCAAAGTTCATACATATTCATCCTGGTCCCCCCGTGGGAATTGAACCCTGGTCCCCCCGTGGGAGTTGAACCCACAACCCTGGCGTTGCAAGTGCCATGCTCTACCAACTGAGCCACACGGGACCACGTGTGTAAAACATTGCCTTTCATTTTACCGGCTTTGGCATGCATTAAATCGTGAACATTCTATTGTTTTCTGACGTCAAACTCCTCCTTGGCAGTCAGAAAGCTTTACAGAGATACATTTATGTAGTTCTGTCCTTGAGCTGTTGTCTATTGTCACAGAAATGCTTTGGCATTTAGGTTTGGCAATTTGCACACAGCCTTTTCATGTTGACTTTGACAGGTATATATTTTAAGGATCTTATATTTAGCTAATAAATTATTGGTTAATATGCATACGTTTCTTACTTAGCCTATAGGAGCTGGAGGGCTATCCGTTCCCAACTTTAAATTGTATTTCCAAGCTCTAGCATTTCGACCAATTTTATAAGTTGGTTTAGATATAACTCTTCCACTCGCTGGCTGAGATTAAAGAGAGTTATGGTGGAAGTAGTGTTCATTGATCGAGCTCTTAAACAATTTAAACCATACTTGGGTCCTGTTATTTCTCACACGATTTCTATTTGGTGCATAATTGAAAAATGATGCAACTGGCATGCCCAGACTCCAATAATGTCTTGCCATCTGGAGGATGGCCTTTTACATCAACCAATGGTCCAAATGTGGTAAATTTACCCATGGCAATATCATGGATAGTAATGGTTTGGGGACATTCCAAGTTCTTAAAGAAGCATTTAAATGTCTAAGTAACTATTTTTTTCTTTATCTACAGTTTAGGTCAGCTATGCCTACAGTTTAGGTCATATAAACATTGCCCATTTTTATTTTATTTTTTACAGACAACATACTGTAAATCTTGTGTGGAAAAGCGTATCTGTGTGTGTGTGTTCACTAAGGCTGTTTGCCTCTACTTTGTCCCCTCACAGGAAGCACAGCATGTCCCACCTGCCTTTCCAGGACAAAGTAAGTTAATGTGGGGGAATGGGAGTCTACACTCACTTGGTATATCATGTTACATGCATCAAGTTGAAAACACTAGCTTAGCAGTGTTTCTCTGAGAACAAACTGCCCCCTGGCCTCTCAAATAAGGCTTTATTAGCTAATTTGACAGTTGATGGGGGTCGCTCTCTGTCTGCAGCCCTGTTTTCATGATTGTGCTATAAATGCCAGCTGGGCTTGCTCTCACTCTTTTAGTATCTCTCTCTATATTGCTTTTTCTCTCTACATTTGTTTCTGTGTGTGTCACTCACTCACTCACTCACTCACTCACTCACTCACTCACTCATATCAACAGTACAAAATCCATGCGTACGTGTGTGTATAGTGCGTAGGTTATCGTGTGTGTATGTATGTGTCTGTGCCTTTTTGTTTGTGTTGTTTCACAGTCCCCACTGTTCCATAAGGTGTATTTTTATCTGTTTTTTTAAATCAAATTTTACTGCTTGCATCAGTTAGTTCCATGTTCGCCTCCCATAGTCTGTTCTGGACTTGGGGTCTGTGAAGAGACCTCTTGTGGGGTATGCATGAGTGTCCGAATGTCGGTGCATTCAACATGTCATTATCTCTCATAAATACAAGTAGGGATAAAGTCAATTTCTCCTCCACTTTGAGCCAGGAGAGATTGACATGCATGTTATTAATATTAGCTCTCTGTTTACATCTAAGGGCCAGCCGTGCTGCTCTGTTCTGAGCCAATTGTAAGTTTCCTAAGTAATTTGTTGTGGTACCTAACCACAGGACTGAACAGTAGTCCAGGTGTGACAAAACTAGGGCCTGTAGGACATGCCTTGTTGATAGTGCTGTTAAGAAGGTAGAGCAGCACTTTATTATAAACATACTTCTCCCCATCTTAGCTACTGTTGTATCAATATGTTTTGACCATGACAGTTTACAATCCAGGGTTACGCCAAGCAGTTTAGTAACCTCAACTTGCTCAATTTCCACATGATTCATTACAAGATTTAGTTGAGGTTTAGGGTTTAGTGAATGAATTGTCCCAAATACAATGCTTTTAGTTTTAGAAATATTTAGTAATAACTTATTCCTGCTACCCACACTGCAACTTAATGCAACTCTTTGTTAATTGTTGCAGTCATTTCAGTCGCTGTAGTAGCTGACATGTATAGTGTTGAGTCATCTGCATACATAGACACACTGGCTTTACTCAAAGCCAGTGGCATGTCATTAGTAAAAATTGAAAAAAGTAATGGGCCTAGACAGCTGCCCTGGGAAATTCCTGATTCTACCTGGATTATGTTGGAGAGGCTTCCATTAAAGAACACCCTCTGTGTTCTGTTAGACAAATAACTCTTTATCCACATTATAGCAGGGGGTGTAAAGCCATAACACAAGTTTTTCCAGCAGCAGACTATGATCTATGATGTCAAAAGCTGCACTGAAGTCTAACAAAACAGCCCCCACAATCTTTTATCATCAATTTCTCTCAGCCAATCATCAGTCAATTGTGAAAGTGCTTGTTGAATGTCCTTCCCTATAAGCATGCTGAAAGTTTGTTTGTTTACTGTAAAGTAGCGTTGTATCTTGTCAAACACAGGCTGATTGGTCGGCTATTTGAGCCAGTAAAGGGGGCTTTACTATTTTTAGGTAGTGGAATGATTTTTGCTTCCCTCCAAGCCTGGAGGCACACACATTCTAGTATGCCTAAATTGAAAATATGGCAAATAGGAGTCCGCTTTTATCCTCAGTGGCTCTCTGTGTCAATTTCTCGATCTTCTCTTTTTCCATCTCTCTTTCTCTTCATTTCCACCAGACTCCGTCACAAACACTTGAGCCTCTCGTCCCCCAGAGTTAGAAAGTCATTGGTCATAGCCGTGTTGTTCATCTTCCATCCATTGAACTGGTCTGTCAATAAATAATAAACCTCCCAAATGAGCTCAGCTCTAGGCCCTGGGCCTCTCTTTATTAAGGTTTTATTGCCCTATTATTTCCCTCTTCTAACCTCACTAGTTGGGGATCAGCTGTGATGTGGCTGCTGAGGGACTGTGTCCTATCTACTGGGTTTTTAGTAAGGGGGTGTGTCCTATATCCTATGATCTGTGTTTTAGTAAGGGCCAATGTTCCCTCATTTTGTGGGCAAAATTTCAGGTCTGCTAAGCGCAAACTTGGAATGTTGTGACAATTCAGTGCAACTTCCACCGTGCGTTTACTGTGAACACTGAGGCTGTACCCGCTTTAAGTTACAGTTTCAGACAGTCGTCAAGTAGGCTACTGTGGCTATTTGATCATAATGTAAAATGCATCCTATAACATTTTAACATGGAAATAGCTATTTTATCATTCAGTCTACAGTGGCAGCCAATGTGTGCGGTTCAATGTAGGCCTACATTTCATGAGACTTTTGAAAAAAAACATGCAGGGCATGACATTAACCTGTTTATCCACTTGTCCTTCAGACAAGGTGACTGAAAATATTGTTTCATGCAAGAAACAACTATACCAAATAAAATGCATTATTATTCCCATACCATTATTATCCCAGAGTATCAGACACATTTTGCTACCCTCTGCCTATTGTCTATTCAAGCCTGTCTCAAAATACATCACTGCCCCTTTAAAACAACAAAAAAGCTCTTTACCAAACTCACTTTTCAAAGATGTCTAGAAATGTACAGGTTTTGTGCTCTTGTTAGAAGCAATCGCTCCCCCATTGCTGACTACAAATTACACTACATGGCATACAAAAGTATGTGGACAAAAGTATGTGGACACCCCTTCAAATGAGTGGATTTGGCTATTTCAGGCACAGCTGTTGCTGACAGGTAGATCATAGATGCCACTTTTCCAACAAGTCAGTTCTTCAAATTTCTGCACCAGTCAACTGTAAGTGCTGTTATTGTGAAGTGAAAACGTCTAGGAACAACAATGCCTCACCCCCGAAGTGGTAGGCCACACAAGCTCACAGAACGGGACAGTAGAATGCTATAGTGCGTCAAAATGAGTGCAAGGTCAACTTGCGCAATGCCAAGGATCGACTGGAATGGTGTAAAGTTCGCCGTCATTGGACTCTGGAACACGCTTCATCATCTGGCAGTCCGACGGATGAATCTGGGTTTGGCGGATGCCAGGAGAACGCTACCTGCCCCAATGCATAGTGCCAACTGTAAAGTTTGATGGAGGAGGAATAATACTCCGGGGCTGTTTTTAATGGTTCGGGTTAGTCCCCTTAGTTTCAGTGAAGGGACATTTTAACGCTATAGCGTACAATGACATTCCAGATGATTCTGTGCTTCCATATTTGTGGCAACAGTTTGGGGAAGGCCCTTTCCTGTTTCAGCATGACAATGCCACCATGCACAAAGCGAGGTCCATACAGAAATGGTTTGTTGAAATCGGTGTGGAAGAGCTCTGAGCCAGGCCTAATCGCCCGACCTCACTAATGCTCTTGTGGTTGAATGGAAGCAAGTCCACGCAGCAATCTTCCAACATCTAGTGGAAAGCTGTTATAGCAGCAAAGGGGCGACCATCTCCATATTAATGCCCATGATTTTGGAATGAGATGTTCAACGAGCAGGTGTCCACGTACTTTTATCCATGTGGTGTATTTATAACTGGGCTAACTAGCAAAGAATATGAACGATAGGCCATCATTGTAAATAAGAATTTGTTCTTACTGACTTGCCCTAGTTAAATAAAGGTTACATTTTAATTACAAAAAAAATAACAAATGTGCACACATGGCTAAATGCAGCTCTGATCTCAAAACAAGCACATCTACTCACAACCGCTCATGCAGCTCAGTGAATTGCACAGATCCAAATATGGCCTATTTGCATATAGGCCTACTGCAGCTCTGATAGGTTATGCTGTACTGTTTTGTGTAGAGTATGGCTGAGTCATGCATGTCAATGCAATAGAATCCTACCCCGATGCATTCTGCCTACAGCAAAATATCTTGCATAGTTAGTTTTGCATACTAAGTCTTGCGTAGTTTGTTTGTTTGTTTCGGTATGTTGCATTGGAAGTGGATAATATTTTGTTGATTCGATCACAATTCCCACAGAAAAGGGAAACGTTAAACGAGTTAACTTTCCAGAGTTTTCCCCCTTAATTGACTTCCAATCTTGTGCGCAGCCTGATATTTCTTCTGCAGGGCAGTCCCGAGTGTGCGCAGTTTAGAGGGAATATTGGTAAGGGGGTGTGTCCTATCATCTGTTTTAGTAAATATGTTGTTTTTTTTTCTCTTCCCAGAACACTATGGATCACCTCCACTAGCCCCTTCCTCCACACTCATCTGTCAACAGAGCTCATCGTGAGTATACTTTCACCCTCTGTCATGTCCCCAATGGGTACTAATGTCCCCAAAGAGGGGCCATAGTGCGCCCCAGGCCTTTGTATCCCGTTGGTGTTGAAAAAGTAGCAGTGACCCTTTGTGGCCTGAAAGAACATCCAGGGGGTGGAGCTAGTGTATGTGTGTGCGTTCATTATGCAGTTAGTCCAGATCAGTGCAGACCGCGTATTAGATTACCTCATAGACTCTTCAGATATATCATCCCGCTATCAGATTAGAGAGAGGCTGCAGCAGCAGAAGTCTACTCACGTGTCTGTGTGTGGTTGTATTCTTCACATGCGTGCCACAGACAAGTCTTGTGCCGCTTTCTCTCCTATTACACAGTCACCGGCAGACTGTATCATATCACAGCACAGTTTCACAGTTTTCTATCTCAAATCCTTCCTATGTATCGTAGCTGAAATAAAAGATCCCAAACATTTTCCATATGCACAAAAGGCTTATTTCTCACTAATGTTGTGCACAAATTTGTTTACATTCCTGTTAGTGACCATTTCTCCTTTGCCAATATAATCTATCCACCAGACAGGTTTTGCATATCAAGAAGCTGATTAAACAGCATGAGCGTTAGAGGTGCACCTTGTGCTCAGGACAATAATAGGTCACTCTAAAATGTGCAGTTTTGTCACAACACAATGCTACCAATGTCTCAAGTTTTGAGGGAGCGTACAATTGGTATACTGCAGGAATGTCCACCAGAGCTGTTGCCAGCAAATTTAATGTTAATTTCTATGCCTTAAGCCGTAAGCAGTACGTCCAACTGCTGTCAACTGCAGACCACGTCAGCCCAGGACCTCCCCATGCGGCTTCTTCACCTGCAGGATTGTCTGAGACCAGCCACCTGGACAGCTGCTGAAATTGTGGGTTTTCCAACTGTCAGAAACCGTCTCATGGAAGCTCATCTGCGTGCTCGTCGTCCTCACCAGGGTATTGACCTGCCTGCAGTTTGGCATCGTTACCGACTTCAGTTTGCAAATGCTCACCTCGCTTGACACTGGCACGCTGGAGAAGTGAGCTTGTCACGGATGAATTCCAGTTTCAACTGTGCCGGATAGATGGCAGAAAGCGTGTATGACGTTGTGTGGCCGAGCGGTTTGCTGATGTCAACGTTGTGAACAGAGTGCCCCATTGTGGCGGTGGGGTTATGGTATGGGCAGACATAAGCTACGGACAAGCAACACAATTACATTTTATCAATGGCAATTTGAATGCACAGGATACCGCCATCACCTCATATTTCAGAAAGATAATACACGGCCTTATGTCACAAGGATCTGTACACTATTTCTGGATGCTGAAAATGTCCGTTCTTCCATGGCCTGTATACTCACCAGACATGTCACCCATTGAGCATGTTTGGGATGCTCTGGATCAATGTGTACGACAGCGTGTTCCAGTTCCCGCCAATATCCAGGAATTTCGCACAGCCATTGAATAGGACTGGGACAACATTCCACGGGCCACAATCAACAGCCTGATCAACTCTATGCGAAGAAGATGTCGCGCTGCATGAGGCAAATGGTGGTCACCCCAGATACTGACTGGTTATCTGATCCACGCCCCTACTTTTTTTTAAAGGCATTTGTGACCAACAGATGCATATCTGTATTCCCAGTCATGTGAAATCCATAGTTTAGGGCGTAATTAATTCATTTAAATTGACTGACTGGACTTATTTCCTTTATAAATTCAGTAAAATCTTTTAATTTGTTGCATTTTGCATTTATATTTTTGTTCAGTGGAAAAGGGAATGATATCAACCCGCAAGGCAGGCGCTCAAATAATTTTCCATAAACATGAGTGCCAATGCTTGATAAATGGTGCATAACACAAGTATAAAGAATTCATTTCATAAAGAAATATTAGTGGAAATATATCCATAAAAAGTTACAATCAATAAAATGTTCTTTTCATATCGTACCCTGTATTGTCTGATTGGAATCTCGCCAAGGGGATATACATGCCATTAATTCCAATAATTAGACCTCACCACCTCGGACACAATTCTTCATTACACAATTGTTCTAAATTAAATCACCCTCTTCACCCTCATCATTCAGTTAATTTAAATTCTGTTGTGAATTAACGTGCACAATTTACGTCATTCAGTGAGGAGAGACACACATTAGTGCCTGGCTTGGTACCAATGTCCTACAGTGCATTTGTCTTGGCCCTATTAAGGTAGGAATCTTATTTTTTGTTGTACAAAATCAAACGTCAGTGGCCATTTTGACAATGGCGGTTCTGGTGTTAACAAGGCCATTTCAGTGTACAGTAGAACAACAATATAAAACGTATTTTGGACAAACGGAAAGCTAAGACGTAGTCATTCACTCTCAAACTCATATCCTTGTTTGAAAGACACATGTAGCAAGACCTATCCCTAGTTCATGTAATGTGTGACCCTCTCTCTCTTGTAATGTATTCACACCACCGATATTATCAGGAGTACAGAACAGCTTGGCCTATTTGTTAGCACACTAGTAAAAGCCATGATAGTAATAGTTCCTCCTGCCCTGCTTGGTGAGTGTGTGGCTCTGAGAGCACATCTGGTTGAGTGTTACAGCTGGAGAAAGGAGCTCAGCGATCCTGGAGGCTGCTGTGTTTAGTTTGGAAGGGGTTCTGCTCGGGCCTCTGTGTGTGTGTGTATATAAAGAGGCCTAACCTCTGAGGGATTATAGGGATGTGGCAGGGAGGGGGATGTTGTATTGTGATAGAGAACTACTCTCCATCTAAACCATTTACTACCTGTATTATTATACAGTTTGTTAATAGTTACTGCTTTTACACCTTTCTCTGTTTTCTAACACATTCCTGTAAAAGGCCAGATAAATGAACTGAACTGCTGTCTAACACCTTTCTGTCTCTGCGTTCTCTGGTTGTAACTATGCTCTCCGTCTCTCTGGTCCTTCAGTACGGTTGTAGCAACACATTCCAGTGGGGTGGAGTCAGCCAGCTCCAATGACTCCGAGAGCAGCTCAGGGTCAGACTCAGACAGTGAGAGCAGTGAGAGTGGGACAGAGGAGGCCCCACAACCCCTCAGGAGCAGCAGCCCACCAGTACCCAAGGTATAAACACACAGCACACTACTTAGTCATACACTTGGAACACTCAAATAACTTGCTTAGTCTTTGATTGATCATGCATTCACCATGGGCCAGTTTCCCCGTACACAGAATCTGCATTCAAATGGCTTTGGAGTCCAGGACTAGGCCTGAGGTTTATACCGGGTCCTATACGTTTCTTTACATTGTTAATATATTGTCTCTGTCCAGGCTGAAGGCCCCGTGGTGACTAACTGGCAGCTGAATAACTGGATCAGAGTGAGCCAGCAGAACCCCATCACAGAGAGCCAGAGTGACACTGTCCAAAGCCCTCTACCGAAACAGCAGCAGAGCCATGACTCAGAGGAGGCCATTCCTCCCAGGGACTACAAATCCCACACACCACCACAATACCCAGAGTTCAGCGATAGTGAAGCCAAACCTCCAGGCAGTGAGGACGTTGCCTGCAAACAGCATGTCCGCCACAAGTCCCCGGCCGCCTCACATGTTGGGGACAGCAGCAGCAGCAGCCAGAGAAAAACTGTGGGGAACAAACACCCCTCCAGACCAGTTAAGGCTCCCCGTCCTGAGGACTCCCAGGCTGGGCTGCGGGTGGAGAGTGTGGAGGTGGCCCCCCGCGACAAAGACCCCTCGTTTACAGACAGGCCAAAGGTCAAAACGAAAACCGGGCACAGCAGCAAGAGTGGCAGCGCCATAACGGACAGTAAGAAGTCTGCCAAGCGCAACTCTTTGGTGAAGAGGAAGACTAAACTACCAGAGTCTGGAAGCAGTGGTCCCAAGATGACTCTGATGCTGGACTGTAAGAGGGAGAGGTCTCGCAGTCCCAGCCCTGCCCGGGTGTTGGAAACCTCCGTTAGTGTCAGGAAAGAGACCCTCCCGGCCCCTCAGAAGGGCCAGAAAACGCCCAGGAGCAAATCTGCAGCTGCAGCACACCAGGCCAAACGGGAGTCCTCAGCCAAAGCTTCCAGGGCCCCCCAGGGACCTCCACATGCCCTGCTGGTAAAGATTGAGCTCAATCTGCTGTCCAGGGTCCCTCCCCAGGGCTCCAGGCCTTCTCAGGGAGGCCAGGAACCAACCAGCAGGAAGAGACCCAACACAGCCCCAGAGATTGGAGACGGCGACCCTGCTTTCCCCATCACTACCAAAGTCTGCAAAAAGAGACCGGTGAGAGTTTTTGTTTGTTTTGTGAAATAGGATGCATACTGTTGCTGATATTAGCAGATTGTTGTGTTTGTTTTTATGAACTGGCTTGGGTTCAGCAGCTCTTCTATACAGGAATATTATGTCCCACTCCTCACCTTGGCCCCACTCTTAGCCATGTATAGGTATATCAACAGTGCGATCATAATTTAAAACACATTGGTGCTACGTTAGTTATCTTACCAGCAGAGACAATGTCCCGTACACAATGTCACCTTCTTGTTACATCACTTAACGATTGCATTGTGTGACAAGTCTATAGCTACCCAAATAGTCTGGGTAGCTATTTGAGTAGCTATTCAGGAGTCTTATGGCTTGGGGGTATAAGCTATTTAGGAGCCTCTTGAACTTGGTGCTCCGGTACTGCTTGCCGTGCGGTAGCAGAGAGAACAGTCTATGAATAGGGTGGCTGGAGTCTTTGACAATTTTTAGAGCCTTCCTCTGACACCGCCTGGTATAGAGTTCCTGGATGTCAGGAAGCTTGGCCCCGGTGATGTACTGAGCTGTACGCACTACCCTCTGTAGTGCCTTGCGGTCGGAGGCCGAGCAGTTACTATACCAGGCGGTGATGCAACCCGTCAGGATGCTCTCGATGGTGCCGCTGTTAAACCTTTTGAGGATCTGAGGACCCATGCCAAATCTTTTCAGTCTCCTGAGGGGTAATAGGTTTTGTTGTACCCTCTTCGTGACTGTCTTGGTGTGTTTGGACCATGTTAGTTTGTTGGTGATGTGGACGCCAAGGAACTTGACGCTATCAACCTGCTCCACTACAGCCCCGTCGATGAGAATGTGGGCGTGCTCGGTCCTCTTTTTCCTGTAGTCCACGATCATGTCCTTTGTCTTGATCACATTGAGTGAGAGGTTATTGTCCTTGCACCACACGGTCAGGTTCTGACCTCCTCCTTATAGGCTGTCTCATCGTTGTCGGTGATCGGGCCTACCACTGTTGTGTCATCAGCAAACTTAATGATGGTGTTGGAGTTGTGCTTGGCCGTGCAGTCATGAATGGAGTACAGGAGGGGACTAAGTACGCACCTCTGAGGGGCCCCCGTGTTGAAGATCAGCGTGGCAGATGTGTTGTTACCTACCCTTACCACCTGGGGGCGTCCCGTCAGGAAGTCCAGGATCCAGTTGCAAAGGGATGTGTTTAGTCCCAGAGTCCTTAGCTTAGTGATGAGCTTTGAGTTTGAAGGTAGGCCTTGAAATACATCCATAGGTACACCTCCAATTGACTCAAATGATGTCAATTAGCCAATCAGAAGCTTCTAAAGCCATGACAACCTTTTCTGGAATTTTCCAAGCTGTTTAACTTCTTGTGGCTGCAGGGGCAGTATTGAGTAGCTTGGATGAAAGGTGCACAGAAGTGCCCAGAATAAACGGCCGGCTCCTCAGTCATAGTTGCTAACATATGCATATTATTAGTATTAGATAGAAAACACTCTGAAGTTTATAAAACTGTTTGAATTATGTCTGTGAGTATAACAGAACTCATATGGAAGGCAAAAACCTGAGAAAAAATCCAAACAGGAAGTGGAAATTATTAGGCTGGTCGATTTTCAACCTAGATCCCATTGAAATCACAGCAAGATATGAATGAGTTTTCACTTCCTACGGCTTCCACTAGATGTCAACAGTCTGTAGAACTTTGTCTGCTGCTTCTAATAGGGGCCGAATGAGAGAGGAATTAGTCAAGTCTGCCATGACCTGACCATGCTTTCACCATGCACGTTCACATAAGAGGGAGCTCTGTTCCATCGCTCATCTGAAGTCAATGTAATTCTCCAGTTGGAACGTTATTCAAGATTTATGTTAACAACATTCTAAAGATTGATTCAATACATCGTTTGACATGTTTCTACTGACTGTTACTGAACTTTTGGAGATTTCGTCAGCTTTTAGGGAACGCGCTTCGTGACTTTGGAATTGTTTACCAAACACGCTAACCAAAGTAGCTAATTGGACATAAATAATGGACATTATCGAACAAATCAAGCTTTTATTGTGGACCTGGGATTCCTGGGAGTGCATTCTGATGAAGATCATCAAAGGTAAGGAAACATTTATAATGTCATATCTGATTTCTGTTGACTCCAACATGGCGGCTAATTTGACTTGTTCTGAGCGCCGTCTCAGATTATTGCATGGTTTGCTTTTTCCGGTAAGTTTTTTTTAAAATCTGACACAGCGGTTGCATTAAGGAGAGGTATATCTATAATTCCATGTGTATAACTTGTATTATCATCTACATTTATGATGAGTATTTCTGTTGAAACGATGTGGCTATGCAACATCACTGTGTGTTTTTGGAACTAGTGAATGTAACGCGCCAATGTAAACTCAGATTTTTTTATATAAATATGAACTTTATCAAACGAAACATACATGTATTGTGTAACATGAAGTCCTGTGAGTGTCATCTGATGAAGATCATCAAAGGTTAGTGATTCATTCTATCTCTATTTGTGCTTTTTGTGACTCCTATCTTTGGTTGCAAAAATGGCTGTGCTTATTGTGGTTTGGTGTAACCTAACATAATCGTTTGTGGTGCTTTTGCTGAAAAGCATATTTGAAATCGGACACTTTGGTGGGATTAACAACAAGATTACCTTTAAAATTGTATAAGACACATATATGCCTGAGGAATTTTAATTATGAGATTTCTGTTTTTTGAATTTGGCTCCCTGCACTTTCACTGGATGTTGTCATATCGATCCCGTTACCGGGATTGTAGCCCAAAGAAGTTAAAGGCACAGTCAACTTAGTGTATGTAAACTTCTGACCCACTGGAATTGTGATACAGTGAATTATAAGTGAAATAATCTGAATGTAAACAATTGTTGGGAAATTACTTGTGTCATGCACAAAGTAGCTGTCCTAACGGACAAACTATAGTTTGTTAACAAGAAATTTTTGGAGTGGTTGAAAAACGAGTTTTAATGACTCCCACCTAAGTGTATGTAGACTTCCGACTTCAACTGTGTGTAGACAGCTATGAAAAATACAGAAACTCTCTAGGTCGATAGTGCGGTCTACAGCTTATCATGAGATACTCTACCTCAGGCCCGCAAAACCTCGAGACTTCCTTAGATATCGTGCACCATCTGTTTACATAAATGCATCCGGTGTCTTACCAGAGGCTGCTGTTCTGTCCTGCTTCCTGTATGTTGAGTAATGTATTCAGTGTATTTTAAGCATTTTACTTCCCACATTGAATCAAACATACTGTTTTGCATAATGTGCTAAGCTGTTGGTGTCCCAGCTGTAATGGTAAAATTGCCTGAAAATAATTTATACAGTATATGTCTGGTCCTTGTTTTCTTTGTCTCTCTGCTGTTGAGGTGTACAGGGCAGCCTGTCCTCCTTCAAAAGGCTCTTATCTAGGCTGTGTGTCACTGCCCCTGAGAGGTCTGCCAACCTGTATAGTTGACTAGCGTTAGATCGTGAAAGTAGTAGTACTATAGACCTCGTCGTCTGCTTGAGAGGGTGAACATGGAGAAGTAACAAAAGTGCTTTGGCCATAGATTTTTTAAATTGTAAGAAAAGCAAACCTGTTGCTAGTATAGTTTTTATTACTATTATTATTAATTTTTTTTCAGGCTGAGAAGGATGTGAAATCCCTGCCAAGGAAGAAGCCAAAACTGGAGAAAGATCGCAAGCACTCCTCTTCATGTCCTGGTTCCTGCAAGTCTGCGTGAGTACCACTACACCCCTCAGTTCTTTGCTCCTGCAGCATATCCATCCATAGCTTCTCTGCCCCAAAGTGCTGCGAGCTACTTCTGGTATATCACTATTCTGGAATACCTAATAACATTACAACGATATTAGAGATGCATCAAACAAGATGTTTGGTTATTTCCCAAACACCTTAACCTGTCCATTGGCCGAATGTCACCCTAGAGACGAGGCTGGGTATTAGACTGGGTGTCTGACTATTTGCAAATTCCATGAAGTTGAATTTAAGACTTTTTAACCCTCTAGAGGGGGGGAGGGGGCGGAGTTCTACTAAGCTAACATATGGAATTGTTTTAAGATGGCCATACCAAGGATCATTTAGGTATTTGATTTGGAATTTTAGTACCCCTTTAGGTCAAAAAATACATAAATGTATATTTGCAGAAACATTTAATTTGGCCTTACTGCTATTCGCCCATAGAAAACGCCTTGAATAAACGATTCATACATTGAAAAACAGATGGTCCCCAAAAAAATCTCCAGAAACTTTGTTTTGAAGCGTCTGTCCTATATCTGAGAGATATAAGAAAGATCAGGAAACTATTTTTGGGGGACACATTTAACCCGTTTTTTAGGCATTTAAAATAGTTTTTTTTGTTAGTTTAAAAAAAAAACGGTACAGGGCTGCCTTCGGCGAGGCTTTTGGGCATCGTAGAGAAAAACATGTATGTGTTTGTGAGAGACTCACCTTTCTATAGAGTGGTCATATTAGTGTGTTGCCCGAACTGTTTTGAGGAGACCTATTTTCAGGATGTCTCATGGTCTGACAAATACCGCTGTAGCTCAGGCCACCTTCCACCGCAGATGTGTAAGGCCTCTGTTGGCGGATGCAGTAGATTGAGACGGAGCCCTTGCAAATAGCTGATTATCTCTAGCTTAAACAGACTGATTTTGATGGGGATTTTTGTATTATGCTCATTTGATTTTCGCTGGGAAATTGACTCGGTGGTTAATACCTTTTTTAATGTCACTTGGAATGCAATTTAATATCAAAGTTGAGGTCTGCGTGCACCACATACCTGCTAATATTCATTCCCCTCCATAAATGAGCCCATGTTGGCAAGATGTTGAATTTATAGCTCTGGCACTTTCTCTAAAAGCTATAGCCTACATGGCTCAATATCAGGCAGGTGTGCTGTTTTAGCAATGCGCATTCTTCTGTAGCCTAACAGATGTAGTAGCATAGTGGCTAGGCTATAGATGGCAGAAGCATGGGGTTGACAATCTGCATTTGTTTAGGCTACCCAATGAGGAAATCATGAACTACATCATAAACAATTTTTGATTCGATACCAATACCAGCTATAATGATACTCAATACCATAGCGATACCACTATGAAGAAAATGGCACAAAGACAAGCATAAAGCACTGTTGCTGTTAGCAATTTATGTTATTCTTTAAAAACACAGACCCCAAAGCAAATAAGGGGGAGGAAAATAGGTTTATTCGAAGAGGACAAATCATATGGGGAGGTAGATGGTCATTCTCCCCTGTCCTCAGTGATGCTCTCTCAGTGATTATCTCCCAAGAACAAAGGGACAGCATGTCGTTTTATAACCCATCCCTAGCCTGTGGTTGACAAATTAGAATTCCTTGCAATAAAACTAGCCAAAGTATCCTATTTCAGGAGACATATTTCTCCCATGTCTCTGAAACATTGATCAATAATTCCCTATTACAGAAAAAACACAATTGACTTCTCATCCTTTTGCCCTCTGTCTCTGCGTTGTGTATTTATCTTCGACATCTTACTGTATAAAACACATGCGGTCAACTCTATCAGGAGAGCTAGGCCATTGGGTGTGCAGGCTTTTGAGTCAGCACTGCTCAAGCACACCCGACTAGGGCTTGGCATAATACCGTATTGTACAATATACCTGTATATATGCACAGACTGGTTTGGGTTTTTACTTTACCTCCTAGAATGATATTTGAATGTTTGGTTTGTTAATGTGATACGCCGTGTGTAATGTAAATTTTTATAGTTTACTCCACTACTTTAGTGATCTCTCTCTGCTCATTCTCTCTTAGCTCATTCTCTCTTCATGCTGCTTTCTACGCAGACCTATCCCCGCCCTCTGTCACTAAAGCACTTGCGTGTTCAGTCTGCATAGTCAATGCAGCACAAGCAACAATGTTGATGACAATGATGCTGTTTTCACTTTGCTTCTTAATATAAATTCACTAGCGTTCTATAATTACACTATTAGTTTGTGTTTCTTACATCTGCAAAAACAGCTAGTTTGTCTTTTCTTAGCAAGTTGGACCTAAATCGGGTTAGCCGCTAATGCTAATTTCTAGTTAGCTGGCTAGCTAGATAGCTAATAAATGCACTGAGAGCAAATGTAACTAGCTATACAGTCTGATAATACCAGTGATGGTGTAGACCTAAATCAGCATGTTTGAGCAACAGTATATTTTAAATCAAAAAGGAATACGCAAAGTAGATAAGAACATTCAATGTAGTCAAAGATTCATAGGTTCCCCTAGGAAACACTTAACACTTTGGTTCCTACCCTGCCACAATAACTCCTCCCTGGCATTTTCATTCGTTGTCATGTCAAACAATATTCAAAGTGCCCACTATTATATTCTAACTATAGAATTAGAATAATTATTTTATTTCTGTGATTCCAACAATTCACCCAAGCGTTTTGCTCTAAATCGCAAGTCAATTACAATTGCAACATTTGGTTAAAAATAAGGCCTAGGTTGTTTGCCCTTATTTGTGCAGCCCTACGTGGCATTGTGTAAATTATCTCAAATGAATGCAGGAAATGCAGAAATGTATGGAAATGCAGAATTTTTCCGAGGTTTGAATTGAACAGTATAAAACAATCAGAATGGAGAAAGACTCAATTTAAATCCCTCAATGTATTTCCACCCTAGGGTCACGTACTACTTGTATAGCAAATTTAGAACCTTTTGTTATTCAAAAACATAAAATTCTGTCTCATACCATCAAAATTTTGAAAAATACGATATTTTGGCCATGTCAGTCAAGTTCCTGTTGAGCAGTTGATTTGTATAATCTGACGAATGGGTCTGGAATAAGTCTGCACACCCATTAGCACTTCTGGAGTTATTATGCTCGATCATTAACCTAAAACCAAAAAGTCTAATAAAATAATTCCCCCATGGGCCTCCCGAGTGGTCTAAGGCACTGCGTCGCAGTGTTAGAGGCGTCACTACAGACACGGGTTCGAGCCGTATCACAACCGGCCGAGAACTGGTGTCCCATAGAGCAGCGCACAATTGGCCCAGCATCGTCCGGGTTTGGTCGGGGGGGCTTTACTTGGCTCATCAATCTCTAGCGACTCCTTGTGGCAGGTCAGTGCCTGCAGGCTGACCTCAGTCGTCAGTTGATCGGTGTTTCCTCTGACACATTGGTGTGGCTGGTTTCCCGGGTTAAGCAGGTGGGTGTTATGTTTCGAGGACGCATGACTCAACCTTCGCCTCCAAGCCCGTTGGGGAGTTTCAGTGATGAGACAAGATCGAAAACGGGGGTAAAAAAATACAAGGTAAGTGAATCAGGTATCAAATGGCCTTACTTCAAAGCAAGCCATCTAAGCGGGAGGGCTCCCGACTGAACTTTTATTTTCGTGGTATCCAATTGCTGGTAGTTACTGGTAGTCATTGGCCTCCCGGTCGCTGCCGGCTGCGACAGAGCCTGGGCTCGAACCCAGAGTCTCTGGTGGCACAGCTAGCACTGCGGTGCAGTGCATTAGACCACTGCGCCACCCGGGAGGCCTCAGTCTGAACTTTTCAAGTAAGCTAACATGTTCAAGGAATGCATGATGGATATTTTCATGTGCAAAATGTCAGAATAGGATCCAGAATAATCAGATCAGATTTGTTGCATATTGGCCTAGGCTGTATGCTATTTAATTTACCACCAGAGGAAGTGGGAACGCAAAACACACAGCTATAATGCCTTCAGAAAGTATTCACTCCCCTTGACTTTGTCCGCATTTTGTTGTTACAGCCTGAATTTAAAATAGATTAAATTTGAGATGTTTTTGGTTACTGGCTTACACACAATACCCCATAATGTCCCAATAATTATTATATATATATATTTTTACAAATGAATTAAAAATAAAACGTCTCAAGTCAAGTATTCAACCCCTTTGTTATGGCAAAACGAAATAAGTTCAGGAGTAAAAATGTACTTGACAAGTCACATAATAAGTTGCATGGACTCAATAATCGTTTTGGACTCAATAGTGTTTAACGTGATTTTTGAATGACTGCCTCATCTCTGTATCCCACAAATACAATTCTCTGTATGGTCCCTCGGTCGAACAGTGAATTTCAAACACAAATTCAACCACAAAGATCAGGGACGTCTTTCCAATAATTCGCAGAAATTGGTGAAAATATATACGTAAAAATGAAATAAGCAGACATTGAAACCCCTTTGAGCATGGTGACGTAATTAATTACACTTTTGGATGGTGTATCAATACACCCAGTCAATACAAAGATACAGGTGTCCTTCCTAACTCATCTTCCGGAGAGGAAGGAAACCACTCAGGGATTTCACCAAGAGGCCAATGGTGATTTAAAAAAAGTTAATTTAAGGAGAATACGGAGGATGAATTCACAACATTGTAGTTAATCCACAATACTAACCTAATTGACAGAGGGAAAAGGAATAAAAATATTCCAAAACATGCATCATGTTTGCAACAAGGCATTAAAGTAATACTGCAAAAAATGTGGCAAAGCAATTCACTTTTTGTTTTGAATACAAAGTGTCATGTTTGGGGCAAATCCAATACAACACATTACGGAGTACCACTCTATATTTCCAAGCATAGTGGTGGCTGCATCCTGTTATGGGTATGCTTGTAATTGTTAAGGACTGGGGGATTTTTCAGCATAAAAAAGAAATGTAATGGAGCTAAGCACAGACAAAATCCTAAACGAAAACCTGGTTGTCTGTTTTTCCACCTTTCAGCAGGACAATAACCTAAAACACAAGGCTACACCGGAATTGCTTACCAAGAAGACCGTGAAAGTTCCTGAGTGGATTTTCTAGTAGATTTAAGTAAGAACTATGTCAAGACCTGAAAATAGCTGTCTAGCAATGATCAACAACCAATTTGACAGAGCTTGAAGATTTTAGAAAATAATAATGGCCAAATGTTGCACAGTCCAGGTGTGGAAAGCTCTTAGAGACTTACCCAGAAAGACTCAGCTGTAATCGCTGCCAAATGTGCTTCTTCAAAGTATTGACTCAGGGGTGTGAATACTTATGTAAATTAGATTTCTGTATTTCATTTTCAATACATTTGCAAAAATGTCTAAACTTGCTTTCACTTTGTCATTGTGTGTAGGTGGGTGAGGGGAAAAAATCTATTTAATCCATTTTGAATTCAGTCTGTAAAAACAAAATGTAGAATAAGTCAAGGCGTAGGAATAATGTCTGAAGGCACTGTAAATATGCTAAATATGCTCACTGCTAACTCTGAATATGATATTGTTGCTAGATAGCCATGCAATTGATCTATCATTAAATGTAATGTCCTACAAAAACTTCCCATTGTTAGGCCTATATACGCTACTTGACGTGTTCACCGCAAATGGCATGTTTCATCAGACCATTCTTTTCAACTGGCGCATCATCTCAATTACAGTGCATTTGGAAAGTATTCAGACCACTTTTTCCATATTTTGTTACGTCACAGCTTTATTCTAAAATGGATTCAATTGTTTTTTCCCCCCCATCAATCTACACACACTACCCCATAATGACAAAGCAAAAACATGTTTTTAGAATTTTCTGCAAACGTATAAAAATAATAATCACATTTACATAAGTATTCAGACCCTTTACTCGGTACTTTGTTGCGGTACCTTTGGCAGCGATTACAGCCTCGACCCTTCTTGGGAATGAAGCCACAATCTTGGCTTCCTGGTTTGTCTTGGCTGGATTCATCAGACCAGAGAATATTGTTTCTCATGTTCTGAGAGTCCTTTAGGTACCTTTTGGTAAACTCCAAATGGGCTGTCATATGCCTTTTACTGAAGAGTGGCTTCCATCTGGCCACTACCATAAAGGCCTGATTGGTTGAGTGCTGTGGAGATGGTTGTCTTTCTGGAAGGTTCTCCCATCTCCACAGTGGAACTCTGGAGCTCTGTCAGAGTGACCATTGGCTTCTTGGTCACCTCCCAGACCAAGGCCCATCTCCCCCGATTGCTCAGTTTGGCCAGGTGGCCAGCTCTAGGAAGAGTCTTGGTGGTTCCAAATTTCTTCTGTTTAAGAGTGATGGATGCCACTGTGTTCTTCGGGATCTTCAATGCTGCAGAAATGTTTTTATACCCTTCCCCAGATCTGTGCCTCGACACAATCCTGTCTCGAAGCTCTACAGACAATTCGTTCGACCTCGTGACTTTGGTTTTTGCTCTGACATGCACTGTCAACTGTGGGACCTTATATAGACAGGTGTGTGCCTTTCTAAATCATGTCCAATCAATTGAACTTACGACAGTTGAACTCCAATAAAGTTGTAGAAACTAGAGGTCGACAAATTATTAACGGCATGGCCGATTAATTAGGGCCAATTTCAAGTTTATATAACAATCGGTAATCAGCCTTTTTGTATGCCGATTATGGCCGATTTACATTGCAATCCAATTGGAGACTGCGTGGCAGGCTGACCACCTGTTTCGCGAGTGCAGCATCAAAAGGACCAAAAGGACCTAGCTAGCATTAAACGTATCTTATATAAAACAATCAATCTTCACAATCACTAGTTAACTACACATGGTTGATGATATTGCTAGGTTAACTAGCTTTTCCTGCGTTGCATATAATCAATGCCGTGCCTGTTAATGTATCATCAAATCACAGCCTACTTCAACCTCGCCAAACGGGTGATGATTTAACAATAGCGCATTCGTGAAAAAGGCACAATCTTTTCACAAATGTACCTAACCATAAACATCAATGCCTTTCTTAAAATCAATAAACAGAAGTATATAAGTTTTTTAGCAAGCGTCTATGACAGGTCGTTTCACTGAGCAGCCATTACAAACACAGGATGTAAAACAGTGATCACTAAGGTCATTACAGAAAACACCGAACTGATACCTTTCAGGATTATTTGTGAGGATAACATTGAGGAGAGTAGCCTTTTCTGGGTGTTTGGAGTCATACGTTGTGGGATTGGTATTAATCAGAAAGATTTTGGGAGTCTCATTGCTTTAGGACTTGGTCAGGTGGTTTAAGCATGTCCCACTTTAGGTCACCTAGCAGGAAAAATTCAGACTTCGTTTAAGGGGCCAGGAGAGAGCTTAGGGCAGGTAGGGTGCAGGCTGGTGCTGATGGAGGACTATAGCAACAGTCAACTAAGAACAATTTGAAAGTTTAATTCTTAAAACCAGCAAACCAAATTGTTTGGGGACAGACTTGGAGACAACCAAGCACTGAAGTTGATCCTTGGTAAAGATTGCCAATCCCTCACCTTTGGAAGATCTTTCTTGCTGAAAAAGGTTATAACCAGAAAGGTTAACATCAGTATTCAAAACACTCTTTCTTAACCACCTCTCAGTAATGACCAACACATCTGGATTGGCGCTGTGAAACCACACTTTCAATTGATCCATTTTAGGTAATATGCTTCTAGTGTTAACGTGCAGAAAACCCAGGCTTTTACGAGAGCAGAAATCAGTGAAACATAAAGATACTTTCATTGCGGGAAGCAGGTTCATTTTAATGGACATTACTGTTCACCAAAGAATGTTTGGTTCTAAAACCAATCTGCAGGAATGTTGTGTAGCCTAATCACCAAAAATACTGACATCAGCAAAAATTCAAAATTCAAAAAACTCAATAGGACAATATAGGTGTCAGTAATTTTTGATTTATCATCCCAGCTCTAGTTAGTGTTGTTGTCTATCAAATTGTATAGGCTACCTTGCTCTCAATTTTTTTTTTTACCATGGTTGTAACGGCAGCTTTCCATCTCTTCACTATAAGAGAGGGTGAAACAGGGATCGGACCAACAAGCAGCGTAGCCAGTGCTCAACATGTTTAATTAAACAAAAACAGTGAACACTTACAACGAACAAAATAACAAAATGTGGCAAACCGAAACAGTCCTATCTGGTGCAGAATACAAACACAGAGACAGGAAACAACCACCCACAATCCCCAACACAAAACAAGCCACCTATATATGATTCTCAATCAGGGACAACGATTGACAGCTGTCTCTGATTGAGAACCATATTAGGCTGGACACAGAAACAGACTAACTAGACACACAACATAGAATTCCCACCCAGCTCACGTCCTGACCAACACTAAACAAGCAAAACACATAAGAACTCTGGTTAGGACGTTACAATGGTGGCAACAATTACGCAGCGGCACAATATAACTGGGGTCATTCCGTCACATTTTTTAACACCTTTTGAAAACTGAAGATTTTAAATCAGAATGTAAGACTTTTTAAGGACCCACCGACACCCTGCTGACTGGGCATTCTCCCATCAGAGTAGAAAGGCCCCTTTCACAGTATCTTCCTCTGTCTCATTCTGATCTAACTTGCCATCTGGCCTTTTCTCTCACAGGACGCCCAAGAACCCTGGAGAGGAGGAGGAGGAGGAGAGGAAGCGGTCTAAGAAGGGGGCTTCTGTCCCTCTGCAAGACCCTGGGAAAGAGCCGGGGGTGCGCAAACGGCATGCAGGGGAGGCCCCAGAGCCCAACGCTGCCTCAGCAGCCAAAAGCAGGGACAGGGAGGCCTCCACCCCCGTCAAACACAAGAAGGGCACTGGGAAACGACACACAGAGCATTCCAGGACTGGCAAGGCAAGAGATTTGAGTCAAAATATGTATGTTATATGTGAAATTAAGTCACACTTTGGACGGTTGCTTCAGCAGGTGCGTCAGAAGTGTTAGATGTTATTCAAAGGAAGAAGCTCAGTATTTATTGTTAATTGCCTGTATAAAGGTTATCTGAAATAATGAGAAATAGGTGTTGATATACTGTCTACTCTGTGGTTTTGTCTGAAGGCCCCCAAGAGCAGCTTTGCCTTCTCTGTGCCTGCCCAGCCCACCGGGGGTTCCCTGTCCTCCAGACCCCTGCTCAAGGTCGAGGACAGGTAAGATCCCTTCCCTGTTTGTCATTATATATACTGTGCTGTGAAAAAAGGAACCCCCCCCCCTTTCTAATTTTTTCTACTTTTGTTATCAATGTTATCAGATCTTCAACCAAAACCTAATATTAGATAAAGGGAACCCGAGTGAACAAATAAAACAACAATTACATACTTATTTCATAAGCAAAGTTATACAACACCTTATGCCCCTCTGAAAAAATGGTTGCCCCCTTACACTCAATAAATGGTTTAGCTACAGTGTCAGCAGCCAAACGCTTCCTGTAGTTGATCAGTATCTCACTTATTTTGACCCACTCTTCCATGCAGAACTGCTTTAAGTCAGCGACATTTGTTGGTTTTAAAGCATGAACTGCTCGTTTCAAGTCCTGCCACATCTCAATTGGGATTAGGTCTGGACTTTGACTAGGCCATTCCAGAACTTCAAATGTGTTGCTTTTTAGACGTTTTATGTAGACTTGATTGTGTGTTTTGGATCATTGTCTTGCTGTATGACCCAGCTGCGCTTCATCTTCAGCTCACAGACGGATGGCCTGACATTCTCTTGTAGAATTCTCTGATACAGGGCAGAATTCATGGTTCATTCTATTAAGGCATGTCGTCCATGTCCTGAACAGCAAAGCATCCCCAAACCATCACACTACCACCACCAGTAATGGTGCCCGAGGGGATGGCTGCCGTTTTTATGGGCTCCTAACCAACTATGGTATTTTGTATGTTTTTTCGCATTGTTTGTGACTGACTTATTTTGTACATAATGTTGCTGCTACCGACTCTTATGCCTGAAAAGAGCTTCTGGATATCAGACCAGCGATTACACACCTTGAACTGGACGAAGATTCTTTTCTTTAATGAGTCCAACGTGAAATATCTACTGCTTCTCCGAGAACCGGACAAATTTCAGTCATTTGCGTGAAGAAAAGAAATACAGGGTGCGGAGATCGGTGTGCCTTGTGAGAAATTCGTCAGCAAGTGGGTAACCCACCATCCGTTCTATTGGCCAACGTGCAATCACTGGAGAATTCACTGGATGATCTCAGTTCGAGACTATCCTACCAACGGGACATTAAAAACTGTAATATCGTATGTTTCACTGAGTCATGGCTGAACGACGAAAATGATAATATACAGTTGGCTGGGTTTTCCGTGCATCGGCAGGACAGAACAGCTACGTCTGGTAAGACAAGGGGTGGGGGTGTGTGTCTCTATTGGTAAATAAAAGCTGGTGTCTCGGTATTGCTCGCCTAAAGGTAGAGTACCTCATGATAAGCTGTAGAGTTTTCATCTATATTTACCATCACAAAAGAATGCTGGAACTAAGACCCACTCAACGAGCTATAGAAGGCCATAAGCAAACAAGAAAATGCTAATCCAGAAGTGGCACTCCATTTGGCAAATCTGACCATAATTCTATCCTCCTGATTCCTGCTTACAAGCAAAAACTAAAGCAGGAAGTACCAGTGACTCACTCTACGGAAGTGGTCAGATGCTATGCTACAGGACTGTTTTGCTAGCACAGACTAGAATATGTTCTGGAATTCATCCAATGGCATTGCGGAGTATACCACCTCAGTCACAGGTTTCAACAATAAGTGCATCGACGGAGTCGTCCCCACAGTGACCGTACATACACCAACCAGAAGCTATGGATTACTAGCAACATCCTCACTGAGCTAAAGGCTAGAGCTGCCGCTTTCAAGGAGCGGGACACTTATCCAGATGCTTAGCTGGATTTCTTCTATGTCCTCAAATGAACCATCAAACAGGCAAGCATCAATACAGGATTAAGATTGAATCCTACTACACCAGCTCTGATGCTCGTCGGATGTGGCAGGGCTTGCAAACTATTATGATCTACAAAGTGAAGCCCAGTCGTGAGCTGCCCAGTGACGTGAGCCTACCAGGCGAGCGAAATGCCTTTTATGCTCGCTTTGAGGCAAGCAACACAGAAACATGCATGAGAGCACCAGCTGTTCCTTACGACTGTGATCACACTCTCCATGGCCGATGTGAGCATTCACAAGGCCGCGGGGCCAGACGGATTACCAGGGTGTGTACTCGGAGCATGCGCTGACCAACTGGCAAGTGTCTTTACTGACTCACTGACCGAGTCTGTAATACTTACATGTTTCAAGCAGATCACCATAGTCCCTGTGCCCTAAGAAAGCAAAAGTAACCTGCCTAAATGATTATCGCCCGTAGTACTCAGGTTGGTAGCCATGGAGTGCTTTGAAGGCTGGTCAACACCATCATCCCGGAAACCATTTACATTACATTTACATTTAAGTCATTTAGCAGACGCTCTTATCCAGAGCGACTTACAAATTGGTGCATTCACCTTATGATATCCAGTGGAACAACCACTTTACAATAGTGCATCTAACTCTTTTAAGGGGGGGGGGTTAGAAGGATTACTTTATCCTATCCTAGGTATTCCTTAAAGAGGTGGGGTTTCAGGTGTCTCCGGAAGGTGGTGATTGACTCCGCTGACCTGGCGTCGTGAGGGAGTTTGTTCCACCATTGGGGTGCCAGAGCAGCGAACAGTTTTGACTGGGCTGAGCGGGAACTGTACTTCCTCAGAGGTAGGGAGGCGAGCAGGCCAGAGGTGGATGAACGCAGTGCCCTTGTTTGGGTGTAGGGCCTGATCAGAGCCTGAAGGTACGGAGGTGCCGTTCCCCTCACAGCTCCGTAGGCAAGCACCATGGTCTTGTAGCGGATGCGAGCTTCAACTGGAAGCCAGTGGAGAGAGCGGAGGAGCGGGGTGACGTGAGAGAACTTGGGAAAGTTGAACACCAGACGGGCTGCGGCGTTCTGGATGAGTTGTAGGGGTGACTTAGTCAGGTTTGGAGGCCTCCTTGCTCGCACACGCTTTTTCAGATCTGCCCATACATTTTCTATAGGATTGAGGTCAGGGCTTTGTGATGGCCACTCCAATTCCTTGACTTTGTTGTCCTTAAGCTATTTTGACACAACAAAGTATGCGTAGGGTCATTGTCCATTTGGAAGAACCATTTGCAACCAAGCTTTAACTTCCTGACTGATGTCTTGAGATGTTGCTTCAATATATCCACATAATTTTCCATCCTCATGATGCCATCTATTTCGAGAAGTGCACCAGACCCTCCTGCAGCAAAGCACCCCCACAACATGATGCTGCCACCCCCGTGCTTCACGGTTGGGATGGTATTCTTCGGCTTGCAAGCCTCCCCCTTTTTCCTCCAAACATAACGATGGTCATTATGGCCAAACAGTTCTATTTTTGTTTCATCAGACCAGAGGACATTCCTTCAAAAAGTATGATCTTTGTCCCCATGTGCAGTTGCAAACCGTAGTCTGGCTTTTTTATGGCGGTTTTGGAGCAGTGGCTTCCTTGCTGAACGGCCTTTCAGGTTATGTCGATATAGGACTCGTTTTACTGTGGATCTAGATACTTTTGTACCTGTTTCCTCCAGCATCTTCACAAGGTTCTTTGCTGTTGTTCTGGGAATGATTTGCACTTTTCACACAAGTACGTTCATCTCTAGGAGACAGAACCTTCCTGAGCGGTGTGACGGCTGCCTGGTCCCATGGTGTTTATACTTGCGTCCTATTGTTTTTACAGATGAACGTGGTACCTTCAGGCATTTGGAAATTGCTCCCAGGGATGAACCAGACTTGTGGAGGTCTACAATTGTTTTTCTGAGGTCTTGGCTGATTTCTTTAGATTTTCCCATGATGTCAAGCAAAGAGGCACTGAGTTTGAAGGTAGGCCTTGAAATACATCCACAGGTACACCTCCAATTGACTCAAATTATGTAAATTAGCCTATCAGAAGCTTCTAAAGCCATTACATCATTTTCTGGAATTTTCTAAGCTTTTTTAAATGCACAGTCAACTTAGTGTATGTAAACTTCTGACCCCCTGGAATTGTGATAACAGTTCATTATAAGTGAAATCTGTCTGTAAACAATTGTTGGAAAAATTCCTTGTCATGCACGAAGTAGATGTCCTAACCGACTTGCCAAAACTATGGTTTATTAACAAGAAATTTGTGGAGTGGTTGAAAAAATTGTTTTAATGACTCCAACCTAAGTGTATGTACACTTCCAACTTCAACTGTATATACTAGGTGGGGTCAGAGGAATGTCCCAAAAAAATGTCTGACTATAGTCACCCAAGTTATAGACTTATCTCTGCTACCGCACAGCAAGCGGTACTGGAGCACCATGTCTATCCAAAAGGCTTCGTAACAGCATCTACCTCAAGCCATAAGATTGCTGAAGATTTAAACAAATGGCTACCCGGACAATTTAAATTGACCCACACACACACACTGCTGCTACTCGCTGTTCGTTATCTATTCATAGTCACTTTGCCCCTACCTACATGTACAAATTACCTCAACTAACCTGTACCCCCTGCACATTGACTCGGTACAAGTACCCCCTGTATATAGCCTTGTTTATCGTTATTTTGTTATTTAAAAAAATATATATTTATACTTGTAGTTTATGTAGTAAATATTTTCTTAACAAATTTTCTTGAACTGCATTGTTGGTTCAAGGCTTGTAAGTAAGCATTTCACGTTAAGGTGACAAATACGATTTGACAATGCTTGATCATTGGTATAAGGTTCTTACTGTGGAATGCAGAGTTTGGTTTTCGCCAGGCATAATGGGACGCATGTCATATTTACAGTTAAGCATGGTGGTGGTAGTGGGATGCTTTGCTGCCTCAGGACCTGGACGACTTGCCTTGAAAGAAGGAACCATGAATTCTGCTCTGTATCAGAGAATTCTACAGGAGAATGTCAGGCCATCTGTCCATAAGCTGAAACGCAGCAAGACAATGATCCAAAACACACAATCAAAATTAGAAGTTTTGGAATGGCCTAGTCAAAGCACAGACCTAATCCCAATTGAGATGTGGCAGGATTTGAAACGAGCAGTTCATACTTGAAAACCGATACATTTTGCTGACTCAAGGTAGTTCTGCATGCAAGAGTTTGCCAAAATTGCTCTACAGCGATGTGTAAGACTGATCAACAACTACAGGTAGCATTTGGTTGCAGTTGTTGCAGCTAAAGGTGTCACACACAACCAGTTACTGAGTGTAAGGGGGAAATTGTGTTTTCACACAGGGGAATTGGGTGTTGCATAACTTAATGAAATTATTTGTTTTATTTGTGTGTGTGTGAACTCAGGTTTCCTTTATCTATTATTTGCTTTTGATTGAAGATCTGATAATATTCAGTATCTAAAATGTAACCCTAACCCAAAAATAGAGAAAATCAGAAAGGGGGCAAATACTTTTTCACAGCACTGTATATAAATGACAATTTCTCCCATATCTCTATGGGGTGTTGTTGTGGGTAATAAACTCAGCAAAAAAAGAAATGTCTCTCTTTCATGACCCTGTCTTTCAAAGATAATTCGTAAAAATCCAAATAACTTAATAGTTCTTGATTGTAAAGGGTTTAAACACTGTTTCCCATGCTTGTTCAATGAACCATAAACAATGAATGAACATGCACGTGTGGAACGGTCGTTAGGACACTAACAGGTTACAGACGGTAGGCAATTAAGGTCACAGTTATAAAAACTTAGGACACTAAAGAGCCCTTTCTACTGACTCTGAAAAACACCAAAAGAAAGATGCCCAGGGTTCCTGCTTATCTGCATGAACGTGCCTTAGGCATGCTGCAAGGAGGCATGAGGACTGCAGACGTGGTCGGGGCAATAAATTGCAATGTCCGTACTGTGAGACGCCTAAGACAGCTTTACAGGGAGACAGGACAGACAGCTGATCGTCCTTGCAGTGGCAGACCATGTGTAACATCACCTGCACAGGATCGGTACATCTGAACATCACACCTGCGGGACAGGTACAGGATGGCAACCACAACTGCCTGAGTTACACCAGGAAAGCACAATCCCTCCATCAGTGCTCAGGCTGTCCGCAATAGGCTGAGAGAGGCTGAACTGAGGGCTTGTAGGCCTGTTGTCCTCACCAGACATCACCGGCAACAACGTTGCCTATGGGCACAAACCCACCATCGCTGGACCAGACAGGACTGGCAAAAAGTGCTCTTCACTGACGAGTCCCAGTTTTGTCTCACCAGGGGTGATGGTCGGATTCACGTTTATCATCGAAGGAATTAGCGTAACACCGAGGCCTGTACTCTGGAGCGGGATCGATTTGGAGGTGGCGGGTCCGTCATGGGACTGAGCTTGTTGTCATTGCAGGCAATCTCAAAGCTGTGCGTTACAGGAAGACATCCTCCTCCCTCATGTGGTACCCTTCCTGCAGGCTCATCCTGACATGACCCTCCAGCATGACAATGCCACCAGCCATACAGCTCATTCCGTGCATGATTTCCTGCAAGAGAGGAATGTCAGTGTTCTGCCATGGCCAGCGAAGAGCCCGGATCTCAATCCCATTGAGCACATCTGGGACCTGTTGGATTGGAGAGTGAGGGCTAGGGCCATTCCCCTCAGAAATGTCCGGGAACTTGTATGTTCCTTGATGGAAGAGCAAGAACTGGCAAATCTGGTGCAGTCCATGAGGAGGACTGCACTGCAGTACTTAATTCAGTTGGTGGCTACACCAGATACTGACTGTTACTTTTGATTTTCACCCCCCCCCCCACACCTTTGTTCAGGGACACATTATTCCATTTCTGTTAGTCACATATCTGTGGAACTTGTTCAGTTTATGTCTCAGTTGTTGAATCTGTTATGTTCATACAAATATTTACACATGTTAAGTTTGCTGAAAATAAATGCAGTTGACTGAGAGGACGTTTCTTTTTTTGCTGAGTTTATATACCTCTGTTCCTGCCACCCACAGGCAGCACCCAGTGGAGTATCATATGAAGGAAGCCAAAAAACTCAAGCACAAAGCAGATGCCACGGTAATAGTCCTATTTTTACTCTCCCGTTTTCTCTCATTCTCTCTCAATTCAGTATTGTTCTTTCACTTGTGACAATCTCAATGAATTCTAAACCAAGGTCGGTGCGTTTTTGTTTCCTCCAGTCTGATAAGGTGGGCAAAGCTTTCAACTACCTCGATGCTGCCATGTCCTTTGTGGAGAGCGGCATCGCTATGGAAACCGATCCCCATACCCCGAAGTCGGCATATACGATGTTCGCTGAAACCTTGGATCTGATCAGGTAAGCAGCCCAAAACAATATGTACTAGATAGAGCTCCTTAGCTGCAGTGAGTAGGGGTGGGCATTTGAAATATTTTCAGGTTTGAATAATAAGATATTTTTGGGGGATATCCAGATAGTTGTAAAACATGTTTTTTTGTGAATTTATTTAAACTTGGACACTTGTTTGCTGTGCAGCCTGCACAACTCAGAGTATGTTCACGGCCCGATGGTGTGTGTGTGTGAGACAGGAGGGAGAGTGGGGGGAAAAATGCCACTGACTCGTGCTAGTTAGATAACCTATGGCATTTACAAGTTTGTCTATCATCCCATCTGGCAGTGGCTGTCTTTACTGCATCAAATTGATTTAAAGAAGAGAGGATGGTCAGCAGGCTGGACTAGTTGAGGCCATTTTGCTGCGCTCCCTGTCCTTTTCTACAACCCCATTCAGATTAAACCTGTCGGTTGCTCCTGCTAGCCTACTCCTTCTCATTTAACTTAATTCCAGAATTGTAATTCCATTTTGGATGAAATTAGAGGTATACCACTTCAAATTGCTAGACATAGGAGCCTCTGACTGTAGTGCCAACAAGCTACACATGTGAAACCTGTGTAGGTTATATGGTATGTCTTTTAATGGGGTGCACGTCATAAACTACATTCAAAAGTTTGTTTTATTCAATTAAGAATTTCACGGATGTATCAAAAATGAAATACAGAAATCTAATTTACGTACAGTACCTGTCAAAAGTTTGGACACCTACTCATTCTAGGGTTTTTCATTATTTGTACTATATTCTACATTGTAGAATAATAGTGAAGACATCAAAACTATGAAATAACACATATGGAATCATGTAGTAACCAAAAAAGTGTTACACAAATCAAACTATATTTTATATTTGAGATTCGTCGAAATATCCGCCTTTTGCCTTGATGACTGCTTTGCACACTCTTGGCATTCTCTCAACCAGTTTCATGAGGTAGTCACCTGGCATGCATTTCAATTAACAGATGTGCTTTGTTAATTTGTGGAATTTCTTTCCTCAATGCTTTGGAGCCAATCAGTTGTGTTGTGACACTGGAGGGGTGGTATACAGAAGGTAGCCCTATTTGGTAAAAGACCAAGTCCATATTATGGCAAGACAACATTTTGCTCAGGGCCTCCAAAAGGCTAGGGCCGACTCTCTGATTACATGTGTAGGTATGGATGAGGCTACGAGCCACTGCGACCCCTCATGATGAGTTCCTTTTTTTTGTGACCCCCCCCAACCCTATCAAAGTTTCCCGTCCCTGCTCTACAGATTATCAGTAACATTTCAAAAAATCTACTAACCCTAGCTCTAACCCTAATCCTAACTCTTATTCTAAACCTAACCATAACCTTAGCAAGCAGTGGCTTATCAACAAATATATATTTTTTTTTTCTTTTAATTGAACATTTATTTAACTAAACGAGTCTGTTAAGAACAAATTCTTATTTACAATGATGGCCTACCGTCATTGATAGTATGACCTTCTGTAGAGCATCACTATCCAAATAAAGCGTGACCCAAAAATGTATGAAACAATCTAATTATTAAGTAATCACTCTGAAGTACTTTACCCTCCACTTCTGATTGTCATAACAAAATGTGGGTATGTGGTCAAGGACAGGATGTGAAACTCACCTTTGCTTTGTGTTTCCTGTGCTTTTTCTATTTTTTTAAATGCCACCTCTACTCTTTCAGGTTCATACTGAAACTGAAGGGTTCTGTGGACCCCTCTGCCCCTGTTACAGACAAGGATTTTACAATTTTATGGTAACTAGATAACCAGGACCCTACTATATGTAATAAATACCCTGCTACACCACAGAATAGTTCACTATAGTTCTGTTAAATGTAACAAATGTCAAGTAGTGGCACTTTGGATCCATTTGAATTCAAGTCAGTGAAATTAAGTATTCCTGCAGAGGATTGTGAGAATGTAACCTTTTTGTTATTGTCTGTCAGTATGAGGTGCCAGTCCCTTCTACAGATGGCCATGTTTCGCTACAAAAGAGAAACGGCACTTAAGTATTCAAGGACCCTCACAGATCATTTCAAGGTAGGCTTCAAGGATCACTTGTTGGTCATGTGTTTCTGCATGTCTGTGTGTGTAGTGTACATACATTCACTGGAAAATAAATGGCAGCAACGTTCTGAGCACACTAGTTGAGTACTTGGATTACTATTGAGTAATCAAAAAGTATGTTTGTGTGTAAATTCAAATGAATATCAAATTGTCAATGTGTGTAGAGACATGGTTAAATAGCAAATTAGTTTGACTGAATTGGATCTTAAATTCTCTTTTTCAGAGCTCCTCCAAGTCTGCAGCTCCCTCCCAATGTGTCTCAAAGTAAGTATTTTACCTAGTGTTTGTCCTCTGCTCAGCCTTTTCCCTTTGTGTGTCCTGTCTCCTGCTTTTGCATTTAGTCAGAATTATTAGAGTTATATCTTGATTTCCTGTACAAACTATTTCTCTCATAGGGTGTCCAATCAAACACATATTTTGACCAATGAGTAAATTAACCTCATGTCTATATAACAATCCGTTCAAAAGTTATTGGAGTTTTTACCCTTGTAGGATGGCTAAAATTAGGGTGACTAAATCAATGGGGGCTAGAGGAGGGGAAAAAGTGGTAAAATAGCAACTTTCTTTTCTAATCCGGAGGACATAAGAATATAGAGATGCTAGAAATCGATTTTTAGACATGACATGTATTTTCATATTTTAGTATACCCTTTTCATATTAATGTGAAATTCCTATTATTTTTTGAAGATATCAAATTTTATTGGTTTGTACACAAATTATTTTGCAGATGTTATCGCAGGTGCAGTGAAATACTTATGCTTCTAGTTCCAACAGAGTAATCCACCTGAGTAAATACATGTTAGAAACGCCTTTGGCTGTGTTTACAGCTGTGAGTCTTTTTGGGTAAGTCTCTTAAGGGCTTTGCACACCTGGGCTGTGCAATATTTGTCCATTATTCTTTTTAAATTCTTCAAAGTCTGTCAAGTTGGTCGTTGATCATTGCTAGACAGTCATTTTTAAGTCTTGCCATAGTTTCAAGGAGATTCAAAACTGTAACTAGGCCATTTAGGAGCGTTCAATGTCCTCTTGGTAATCAACTCCAGTGTAAATTTGGCCTTATGTTTTAGGTTATTGTCCTGCTGAAAGGTGAACTTGTCTCCCATTATCTGTTGGAAAGCAGACTGAACCAGTCTTTCCTCTGATTTTGCATGTGCTTAGCTCCATTGTTTCTTCCTATCTTGAAAAACTCCCCAGTCCTTGCTGTTGACAAGCATACAGATAACATGATGCAGCCACCACCATGCTTGAAAATATGAAGAGGGGTACTCAGTCACGTGTTGTTGGATTTTCTCCAAACATTAAAATGTACTTTCTTTGCTGCATCTTTTTGCAGTATTACTATAACCGTCTTGTTGCAAACAGAATGCATGTTTTGGGAATCTGTCAATAATGAAATCAAATCAAATTTTATTTGTCACATACACATGGTTAGCAGATGTTAATGCGAGTGTAGCGAAATGCTTGTGCTTCTAGTTCCGACAATGCAGTAATAACCAACAAGTAATCTAACCTAACAATTCCACAACTACTACCTTATACACACAAGTGTAAAGGGATAAAGAATATGTGCATAAAGATATATGAATGAGTGATAGTACAGAACGGCATAGGCAAGATGCAGTAGATGGTATAGAGTACAGTATATACATAGAGATGGGTAATGTAGGGTATGTAAACATAAAGTGGCATAGTTTAAAGTGGCTAGTGATACATGTATTACATAAAGATGGCAAGATGCAGTAGATGATATAGAGTACAGTATATACATATACATATGAGATGGGTAATGTAGGGTATGTAAACATTATATTAAGTGGCATTGTTTAAAGTGGCTAGTGGTACATTTTTACATAATTTCCATCAATTCCCATTATTAAAGTGACTGGAGTTGAGTCAGTATGTTGGCAGCGGCCGCTAAATGTTAGTGGTGGCTGTTTAACAGTCTGATGGCCTTGAGATAGAAGCTGTTTTTCAGTCTCTCGGTCCCTGCTTTGATGCACCTGTACTGACCTCGCCTTCTGGATGATAGCGGGGTGAACAGGCAGTGGCTTGGGTGGTTGTTGTCCTTGATGATCTTTATGGCCTTCCTGTGACATCGGGTGGTGTAGGTGTCCTGGAGGGCAGGTAGTTTGCACCCGGTGATGCGTTGTGCAGACCTCACTACCCTCTGGAGAGCCTTACGGTTGTGGGCGGAGCAGTTGCCGTACCAGGCGGTGATACAGCCCGACAGGATGCTCTCGATTGTGCATCTGTAGAAGTTTGTGAGTGCTTTTGGTGACAAGCCGAATTTCTTCAGTTTCCTGAGGTTGAAGAGGCGCTGCTGCGCCTTCTTCACAACGCTGTCTGTGTGGGTGGACCAATTCAGTTTGTCCGTGATGTGTACACCGAGGAACTTAAAATTTTTAACGGTAAGCAAATTGGAGTGGGTCTAGGGTGTCCGGTAGGGTTGAGGTGATATGGTCCTTGACTAGTCTCTCAAAGCACTTCATGATGACGGAAGTGAGTGCTACGGGGCGGTAGTCGTTTAGCTCAGTTACCTTAGCTTTCTTGGGAACAGGAACAATGGTGGCCCTCTTGAAGCATGTGGGAACAGCAGACTGGGATAAGGATTGATTGAATATGTCCGTAAACACACCAGCCAGCTGGTCTGCACATGCTCTGAGGACGTGGCTGGGAATGCCATCTGGGCCTGCAGCCTTGCGAGGGTTAACACGTTTAAATGTTTTACTCACCTCGGCTGCAGTGAAGGAGAGCCCGCAGGTTTTGGTAGCGGGCCGTGTCAGTGGCACTGTATTGTCCTCAAAGCGAGCAAAAAAGTTATTTAGCCTGTCTGGGAGCAAGACATCCTGGTCCGCGACGGGGCTGGTTTTCTTTTTGTAATCCGTGATTGACTGTAGACCCTGCCACATACCTCTTGTGTCTGAGCTATTGAATTGCGACTCTATTTTGTCTCTGTACTGGGACTTAGCTTGTTTGATTGCCTTGCGGAGAGAATAGCTACACTGTTTGTATTCGGTCATGTTTCCGGTCACCTTGCCCTGGTTAAAAGCAGTGGTTCGCGCTTTCAGTTTCACGCGAATGCTGCCGTCAATCCACGGTTTCTGGTTTGGGAATGTTTTAATCGTTGCTGTGGGTACGACATCGTCAATGTACTTTCTAATGAACTCGCTCACCGAATCAGCATATTCGTCAATGTTGTTTTTGGATGCAATGCGGAACATATTCCAATCCGCGTGATTGAAGCAGTCTTGAAGTGTGGAATCAGATTGGTCAGACCAGCATTGAACCGACCTGAGCGAGGGAGCTTGTTGTTTTAGTTTCTGTTTGTTGGCTGGAAGCAACAAAATGGAGTCGTGGTCAGCTTTTCCGAAAGGAGGGCGGGGGAGGGCCTTATTTGCGTCGCAGAAGTTAGTATAACAATGATCCAAGGTTTTACCAGCCCTGGTAGCACAATCGATATACTGATAGAATTTAGGGAGTTTTGTTTTCAGATTAGCCTTGTTAAAATCCCCAGCTATGATGAATGCAGCCTCAGGGTGTGTGGTTTCCAGTTTACAAAGAGTCAGATAAAGTTCATTCAGGGCCATCGATGTGTCTGCTTGGGGGGGAATATATGCGGCTGTGATTATAATCGAAGAGAATTCCCTTGGTAGATAATGCGGTCGACATTTGATTGTGAGGAGTTCTAGATCAGGTGAACAGAATGACTTGAGTTCCTGTATGTTGTTATGATCACACCACGTCTCGTTAATCATAAGGCATACACCCCCACCCCTCTTCTTACCAGAAAGATGTATGTTTCTGTCGGCGCGATGCGTGAAGAAACCAGCTGGCTGCACCGACTCCGTTAGCGTCTCTTGAGTTAGCCATGTTTCCGTGAAGCAGAGAACGTTACAATCTCTGATGTCTCTCTGGAATGTTACCCTTGCTCGGATTTCATCAACCTTATTGTCAAGAGACTGGACATTGGCGAGTAGTATGCTAGGGAGTGGAGCGCGATGTGCCCGTCTCCGAAGCCTGACCAGGAGACCGCTACGTTTGCCCCTTTTACGGCGTCGTATAGGGTTGCCGGCTAGGATCAGATCCATTGTATTGGGTGGAAGGCAAAACACTGGATCCGTTTCGGGAAAGTCATATTCCTGGTTGGAACGATGGTGAGTTGACGTTGCTCTTATATTCAGTAGTTCCTCCCGACTGTATGTAATGAAACCTAAGATCACCTGGGGTATCAATGTAAGGAATAACACATAAAAAAACAAAATACTGCATATTTTCCAAGGAACGCGAAGCGAGGCGGCCATCTCGGTCGGCGCTGTCAATTAGGTGAAAATTGTGGAGTAACTACAATGTTGATCCATCCTCAGGAGAAAACTATCACAGCCACTAAACTCTAACTGTTTTAAAACCACAATTGGCCTCATGGTGAAATCCCTGAGCGGTTCTCTTCCACTCTGGCAAGAGTTAGGAAGGACATCTGTAGCTTTGTAGTGACTGAGTGTAATGATACACTGTCCAAAGCCTAATTAATAACTTTACCATGCTCAAAGGTATGTTCAGTATATGCTTTTGTTTATTTTTACCCATCTGTCAATCGGAGACCTTTGCGAGTTATTGGAAAACCTCCCTGGTCTTTTTGGTTGAATCTGTGCTTGAAATTCAATACTCGACTGAGGGACCGTTCAGATAATTGTATGTGTGGGTTACAATCTTATTAGTAATTCAAATATCATGTCAACCACTATTATTGCACACAGTGAATCCATGCATCTAATGTGATCTGAAAGCAAATTTCTACTCTTGAACTTATTTGGGCTTGTCATAACAAAGGGGTTGAGTACTTATTGACTCAAGACATTTAATCATTTTTTATTAATTTGTAAAAAAATTCTAAAACAAATTCCACTTTGGCATTTTTGGGTATTTTCTATAGATCAGTGAAACAAAATCTCAATTTAATAAATTTTTAATTCAGACTGTAACCCAACAAAATGTGGAAAAGTTTTTTGTGAATTTTGTGAATTAATAGAAAAGGTGTGTGTACAGCAGTAGTTATATTGACTAGAATACAAAAATATAAAAGTGTTGTCCCATGTTTCATGAACTTAAATGTGCACAAATTTGTTTACATCCCTGTTAGTGAGCATTTCTCCTTTGCCAAGATAATCCATCCATCTGACAGGTGTGGCAAGAAGAGGATTAAACGGCGTGAACATTACACAGGTGCACCTTGTGCTGTGGGCAATTTAAAGGCCACTCTAAAATGTGCAGTTTGTAAAACAACATGTGTCAAGTTTTGGGGGAGTGTGCAGGAATATCCACCAGAGCTATTGTCAGAGAATTGAATGTTCTGAAACAAAGCTGAAAATTTTCAATTTCTTCCATGGCCTGCATGCTCAGACATGTCACCCATTGAGCAGTTTGGAATGCTCTGGATCAACGTGTACGACAGCTTGTTCCAGTTCCCGCCAATATCCAGCAACTCCGCATAGCCATTGAATAGGAGTGGGACTACATTCCACAGGCCACATCAACAGCCTGATCAACTCTATGCAAAATTGATGATTAGCGCTGCATGAGGCACCAGATACTGACTGGTTTTCTGATCCACACGCTTAACTTTTCTTAAGATATCTGCGACCAACAGATGTGTATCTGTAGTCCCAGTCATATGAAATCCATAGATTAGGGCCTAATGCATTTATTTCAGTTGACTGATTTCCTTTATATGAACCTGGCCTGCTGGAGGTCATTTTGCAGGGCTCTGGCAGTGCACCTCCTGGCACAAAGGCGGAGGTAGCAGTCCTGCTGCTGGGTTGCTGCCCTCCTACGGCCTCCTCCACGTCTCCTGATGTACTGGCCTGTCTCCTGGTAGCGCCTCCATGCTCTGGACACTACGCTGACAGACACAGCAAACCTTTTTGCCACAACTCGCATTGATTATGCCATCCTGGATGAACTGCACTACCTGAGCCACTTGTGTGGTTTGTAGACTCCGTCTCATGCTACCACTAGAGTGAGAGCACCGCCAGCATTCAAAAGTGACCAAAACATCAGCCAGGAAGCATAGGAACTGAGAAGTTGTCTGTGGTCACCACCTGCAGAATCACTCCTTTTTGGGGGGTGTCATACTAATTGCCTATAATTTCCACCTTTTGTCTATTCCATTTGCACAACAGCATGTGAAATTTATTGTCAATCAGTGTTGCTTCCTAATTGGACAGTTTGATTTCACAGAAGTGTGATTGACTTGGAGTTACATTGTGTTGTTTTAAGTGTTCCCTTTATTTTTTTGAGCAGTGTATTTTAGTTTAGTATACATATGAAGTGGGTAAAGCAGTATGTAAACATTATTAAAGTGACCAAACAAGCACATCTCTGAAATGTCAATGGAGCAAGCTTTTTATTTTCAAAGCCTTTTACATTTATTTCAGCTCGCGTTATGTTAATTTAACTTTGTGTGCCCCGCGGAAACGACTTTGCAGACGACCACCACAACATGTCAAATCCTCAAAGAATGCTGCGGAAGAGCGGCACCGCTCTGTCAACAGAGCTCGGTGCTTATTAGGTTACAAAATCTGACTTTTTGTATATAATGTTAATGATATCTTAGACCCCACTGAATTATTCAGAACATGAAGAATCATATTTGTCTTGGTAACATTTATTTTATAACATAAGGAAGTGAAATTTCATCACCAAAGCAAATTTTCACCCACTGGGGAATCAATCAAGAGTACTTTGACAACTGCTTAAATAAAAAAGGCTTCATAAGTAATGTAACATTACAGAACCTTTTTGTTTTTGATTCAGAAGTTAATATACCCATTTAAATCAGAAAATAAACAAATGGCATTGACAAAATTGACACCCTAGACTTAATATTTGGTAGCACAGCCATTGGTCAAAATTACTGCAATCAAGTGCTTCCTATAACCATCAATGAGCTTCCTGAACCTTTGTACTGGCAGTTTGGCCCACTCTTGGACAAACTGCTCCAGTTCTCCCAGATTAGAAGGGTGCCTTCTCCTAACGGCTGTTTTCAGATCTCCACAAGTTTTCAATGGGATTTAGATTTGGACTTGCTGGCCACTTGAGAACAGTCCAGCGTTTTGTCTTAAACCATTCCTGGGTCCTTTTTAAAGTGTGTTTTGGGTCATTGTCCTACTGGAAGACCCGTGACCTTCGACGGAGACACAGTTTTCTGACACTGGGTCCGACATTGCGCTCCATAATGCCTTTTGTATTCACCTGATTTCATGATGCCATGCACACGTTCAAGGCACCCAGTTCCAGAGGCAGCAAAGCAACCCCAAAACATCACTGAACCTCCATGTTTGACTGTAGGGAAGGTGTTCTTTTCTTTGAAAGCTTAATTTTGTTTTCTGTAAACATAGAGATGGTGTGCTTTACCAAAAAGCTGTAATTTGGTATCATCTGTCCACAGGATATTCTCCCAGAAGGATTTTGGCAAATTGCAGTCGGACTTTCTCAGTAGTGGGGTCCTCTTGGGTCTCCTACAATATAACCCCCTTTCATTGAGTTGGCGATGGATGGTGCGAGTTGAAACCTGTCGGACCTTCTATCTGAATGTCAGCTTGAATCTGTGTGTCAGTTGACTGAGGTGCTTTCTCCACCATTCAAACAATCCTTTGCTGCAATCTTCCATTAAGTTTTTTCTTGCAACCACATCCAGGGAGGTTGGCTACAGTGGCATGGGACTTAAACGTCTTGATTACGTCTTAAACGTCTTGAACGTCTTGATTACATTACGTACGGTGGAAACAGGAACATCAAGGTCTCTGGAGATGAACTTGTAGCCTCGAGATTGTCCATGCTTGGCTACAATCTTGCATCTGACCACCTCAGATAATTCTCTGGTTGTTTTGTTCAACTGCACACCGAAGACATACATATGTGGATACCAAAATATATTTTAATTTCAACAGTTTTCTGGAAGAAATGGTGCATTATTTGAAAAAAGTGCAAGGGTGCCAATATTTATGGCCACGACTGTACATCTCATTCAACCCACTTATTAATAAGTGTATATATACTGTTGGACGTCATCGTATTATGTGCTCAGTCTCATCCGGGGCGGCAGGTAGCCTAGTGGTTAAAGCGGACTAGTAATCGAAAGGTTGCTAGATCAAATCCCTGAGCTGACAAGGTGAAAATCTGTAGTTCTGCCACTGAACAAGGCAGTTAACCCGCTGTTCCTAGGCCATCATTGAAAATAAGAATTTGTTCTTAACTGACTTGCAGCACAGCACTCTTAAGTAAAGGTAACTCATGCCCCACCCTGCCCTTTCTTTCCCAGAAGCACGGGCACACCATCCCCCATGTCTCCCATGCCGTCTCCTGCCAGCACAGCCAGCTCTGGGCCAGGCTCCAACCACAGCAGTGGGGTGGGGATGGGCAATGTGAGCACTGTGGCCATTCCCCAGGTCATCCAGCAGGTGGCATCGTCCTACGTCAACATCACAGCACTCTTTCTGAGTGCTCACGACATCTGGGAGCAGGCTGACGAGCTGGCACACAGAGGCAGTGGTAAGGAGGAGCAGAGGGGAAGGTTAAATAGTCTTACACAAGGATATTATTACACCTGAACAGATTATTTATAAGCTGTAGTTCTATATATCATTACTAGAGGTCATGACTGGGGAAAAATACTGGTGATGTAGACGGTTGTAGTAATATTCACGTGAGCATTTCTTTCCTGCTACTCTATCTAATTGGTATTGACTTATCCAGGCTCTTTTCTACTCCTCTTTTTTTGTGTGTGTCTCTAGGTTTGTTGTCTGAGCTGGACTCAGCTCTGGGCCAGTTGAGCCTGACCTCCACCATGAGCTCTCTGGTGCGTCACACACGGCAGGGACTGCAGTGGCTCCGACTGGACACCTGCGAGACACGGTGACCGTTTCTCAACCCCACCCAGCACTACACAGCCCTGCTTACTCCTGCCTACAGTACCCAGCCCTGGATAACCCTGTCCAGGACATCCTATTTGGCTTTATTTATTGACGGGCCATCAGATGAAAGCAGGATCCCAAGTCCCTCTACAAGTTGTTCACATGGATACAAAGTCACCTTGTATTAAATTTTTCCCAACTACCTATGAAACTGAAGTTCAGAGACCCTGTGTCACACACACACTTTCGGGTCCTCGTCCTCTGTTGGTCACATGGATGGGTCCATTAACAAAACAACTATCACATCCACCTCTGGATCTCTGGAGGCAGCAGGGCCTGCTAGAGCTGTAGTGAGCTGAATGAGACTATCCCTTTCTGAATAACTTGTCACACAGCCAACTGACTGTGGCCTGGCCACCCCTCTGGGTCCTGTCTACCCTGGGGGTTAGACAGTGGAAAGGTTGGCTGAAGAACTGACTTTTGCGAGGGGTCAAAGAGTCCTCCCAGCCTTCTCCTGTGGTAATGGAAAGCAGTGCTGATAAAAAGCTTATTTATTAGCCTTATTATATTATCATTATTACTATTAATATATTGTTTCAGTAAAATTGTTTGATCAAAAGCGGTGTGATGACTAATATTTACTTCACCCAGCTGAAAAGGCCTATAGAACTACAGGTATCCATCCATCCCAGACCCATCCATAATAATAGTAATAATATTATTGGTCAACTCCTGCGGAATATAACGAGTATCTCTGGGCTCCATAAAGTATTTTTAAATTGGTTTTGCCCTGAAAAATTGACATGCCAGAAGATGGCCCTTGACACTTTCTGTGAATATGTATGTTATTATTCTAACCTTTTCTCTTCAAAGGAGATTGACTCTACCTGCCAGGACGTGTCCACTATGTTAATTCAGTCATAACAGAAATACAGTGCATTCGGAAAGTATTCAGACCCCTTGAGTTTTTAGACATTTTGTTACATTAAAGCCTTATTCTAAAATGGATTACATTTTTTTTTCTCATCAAACTACACACAATACCCCATAATAGCGAAGCAAAAACAAGTTTATATAAATGTTTGCAAATTTATAATAAATTTAAAAAATGAAATCACATTTACATAAGTATGCACACCCTTTACTCAGTACTTTGTTGAAGCACCTTTGGCAGCGATTACAGCCTCGAGTCTTCTTGGGTATGATGCTATAAGCTTCGCACACCTGTATTTGGGGAGTTTCTCCCATTCTTCTCTGCAGATCCTCTCAAGCTCTGTCAGGTTGGATGGGGAGCGTCGCTGCACATCTATTTTCAGGTCTCTCCAGAGATGTTTGATCGGGTTCAAGAACCAGCTCTGGCTGGGCCACTCAAGGACATTCAGAGACTTGTCCCAAAGCCACTCCTGCATTGTCTGGGTTGTTTGCTTAGGGTCGTTGTCCTGTTGGAAGGTGAACCTTCACCCCAGTCTGAAGTCCTGAGTGGTCTGGAGCAGGTTTTCATCAAGGATCTCTCTATACATCTTTCCCTCAATCCTGACTAGTGTCCCAGTCCCTTGTCGCTGAAAAACATGGGATGGTGCCAGGTTTCCTCCAGACGTGATGCTTGGCATTCAGGCCAAAGAGTTCAATCTTGGTTTCATTAGACCAGAGAATCTTGCTTCTCATGGTCTGAGAGTCTTTAATTGCCTTTTGGCAAACTCCCAAGTGGGCCTTCATGTGCCTTTTACTGAGGAGTGGCTTCTGTCTGGCCACTCTACCATAAAGGCCTGATTGGTGGAGTGCTACAGAGATGGTTGTCCTTCTGGGAGGTTTTTCCATCTCCGCAAGAGGAACTCTGAAGCACTGTCAGAGTGGCCATCGGGTTCTTGGTCATCTCCCTGAACAAGGCCCTTCTCCCCTGATTGCTCAGTTTGGCTGAGCGGGTAGCTCTAGGAAGAATCTTGGCAGTTCCAAACTTTTTCCATTTAAGAATGAATTAGGCCACTGTGTTCTTGGGAACCTTCAATGCTGCAGACATTTTCTGGCACCCTTCCCCATATCTGTACCTCGACACAATCCTGTCTCGGAGCTCTACAGTCAATTCCTTCAACCTCATGGCTTGGTTACATGCACGTTCAACTGTGGGAAAGTTGTAGATCCAAGTTGTAGAAACATCTCAATGGAAACAGGATGCAACTGAGCTCAATTGCGAGTCTCATAACAAAGGGTCTGAATACTTATGTAAATAAGGTATTTCTGTTTTTTATTTGTAATACATTTGCAAAAATGTCGACCTGTTTTCGCTTTGTCATTATGGGTTAGTGTGTAGATTGATGAGGAACATTTTTTATTTAATCAATTTTAAAATAAGGCTGTAACCTAACAAAATGTGGAACAAGTTAACGGTTCTGAATACTTTCCGCATGCACTGTATGCTTTGATTTGAGTTGGATTCTGAACTTAAGTTCCTTTTATCAACAATAAATGAATCTACAACATTTTAGATAAGAAGCAAAATAGTCTGATGCAGTACAGTTTTACTAGTAGCCCTGATTCATTATCTTCAGACAGGAAGAAGTAACTAACTACCTCATTTTCACTGCACATGGGAAACAGAGCAGAGCAGTCGGAAGGGAGGTAGGGAAGTGAGGGACTGTGGCTTAGTCTGATGGTTAAGAGCGTTTACTCTAGTTCAGCAATCTAATCATAAAGATACTTTTCACACACGAGCTGAAGCTGTGCATCTTTCCAGTTTTTATACAGAAATGGCATCATTCAGTAGCAACAAAAGTGTGCCTTAGATGTTTTAAGGAGACTTAAGGCTGTCTTCCCAAATTGAATAATTTTTGAATGTAGCATCATCATGGATAATTAACACAGCGAGTCCCAAAAACAGAAGTCAAGTGACTATGTATGTATGTGGGAGGAGTTTTGAGAGCACGATAGTCTGTGAAAGTCAAGTCCTACTCTTCCCTTTACTATACTAAGTCATGACCGTTGGAAAGGATGCATTGTTTGACTGGCAGCGTGAGAAAGCACTGACAGATGGTTGTGTTTACATCATTTGCATAGCTCTGTTACATCCTGTATGTACATACGTTGTACATTGACACGTTTTGTTTTCAAAATCATCTTAATTATTGCTGCTTTTTAGTGCAGTCCTTGAAACTACTACTGACCTTTGACTCTATTGCCCATTATCTCTAGATAACAATGTGTCCCAAATTGCAGCCTATTCTCTATTTTTGACCAAGTAGTGCACAATATAGGGAATATGGTCCCATTTGGGACACAGACAATGTCTAGAGGAGTATTAATTGTATTTTGTATGTTTAGGCCTATTCTGGAGTTTAAAAACTGAGATGTAGACCCTGTCTTTCTGTAGAATTAATGACAGCATTTCCCTTTTAAAGCGCTGTGTTCAATTTCGGCCCTACACAGTATCTGCTGTTCTGATTTCAATCAGGTGGGGCTTGATAGAATTACAATTACAAACTTGCATTCGATTAAATCAGTGGTTATTTATTGTTTAACAGATGTTATCAAAGCAAAATACTAATGTTCCTTGTTTTTGCATCAATCATCAATATTCTGATATTGTCTTCCCATCCTGCCCTCTCATTAACACTTCAATGCTTACAGCAAGATAAATGGCCAGCATGCATATCATTTGAATGTATTTACTTTGTATGTACAGTTTCCTTTAGTGTTCAATGGGTTGGTCTGAAAATACCACTGAGTTCTTAAGAATGAATGACCTGTCAGTCTTTCCTCTTGCTTGTTGTAAGGTTTTGGTTATGCTATAAAACTGAGCGTTATAAGAAACAATATATTTAGAACATTAAAGAAAGCACTAATGAAACACTGTTTTTGATGAAATATTGGAGAGTGGTTTGGACCACCATGCTTTTGCCTATAATTTACTCAATCTGGGCCATTTAGTTATTTGAAATGTTTTGTTACTATGCTGTAAAATAAATAAGTTGGGGCACACTGGAAAACAACATTTCTATTGGAGTGCAAATTTATAAGGGCTGTACATGGAACCACAAAAGAACAATTCGTTATGTTTATTTTATCACAAATAGGAAAACTATGAATAGAGTACACTCTGGTACCATGGCTTTTAGTTTATTTTTGTTCCTCCAAGAAGGCTGCTTTGTAAGTAATCATATTTAGAGTTTCCCAACTTGGATGTCAGCACTGCACATGAAATGTTGTCCTGTTTGAGATTACATTCGACATTATTGTCATGCTTCATTTAAACCTTTATTCTTTGTGCTTAATTTGTAGGTCTTCTGTTAGTTATTGACAATAATTTGAAAAATTCTGTGATATCACACTAAAAGGACCATTATCACCTTGGTCTTTTACTGGGAAATTGTGCAGAAATGTTTTGTAATTAAACTTTTTTGCCTTTTGAAAATATGTAAATCCTTTGAGATGCAATGTACAGAGGCGTATAAAGACTGATTGGGAATCAATTTAGGTTTTCTTTTCTTCTAAGTTACATTTTTCCAAAGAGGCTGTTTTGTAGCTTGGCCACTGTAGATGAAGATGAATTGTGAAAATGTTAAACTGGTTCAACGGTACATTTCTGCCATCTAGACCAGAGCTTTGCAGTGTAAAATGTTTGACGCAATAAACTTTGGGGAAAATGTGCTGGCTGTGTGAATTATTATTCTTAACCAGGGATGCCAACCCTCTTCCTGGAGGTCTACAGTCCTGTGGGTTCTCAGTCCAACCCTAATTTAACACAACCGATTCTACTAATTAGCTGCTCAACGAGATCTTAACTAGCTGAATCAGATATGCTAAATTAGGGTTGGACTGAACCGACAGGACAGTAGATCTCCAGGAGAGGGTTGGGCAGCCCTGTTCTAAACTCTGGCATTCTGATTTATTGCCTAATTAGGGCATTGATATCTGCTATAAAACATTGTCGTTCAAGGGAGTTGGGTACTTTGAACAGGGAATTTGTATGTGGGACACATTTTGAGATGGTCCGTTGCAGGTCAGCTGAGGGGAAAAAACTGCGAACTCCGAGGCCTAGGAACTTTTGCAACTTTTGTCTATAACCTTTTATGATAACCTGGTCTTCATTACATAACTACAGGGGAGGATGGCTGCCCCCTCTTACTGAAGCCACAAAGTTTATAAAATATAAAATAAAATATCATCTGGTTAAAAGTGCTGCCAGAGATTGTGGTGGGGTGGTGGAATGGGAGTTGACCGTGGGAGCTGACCGTGGTACTGCAGATATTGTTTGTAGCAAATTATAGTCAATGGGAGTGTGTTCAATATTCGTGGATATAAAAAGAAAAATACATCTGAACACAATCATGGTACCGATAATTGCATCTATTACATCAGATGTATGTCCTTGAACTGATTTATTTTAAAATCGCACACAGAAGTTAAGGATAATTTAGTTTCCAATGGCAGCCTGCCGTACCCTGGTCGGCCTTCAATTTGAGATCCTCAATGAGAGGGGGCAGCACTGATCTAGCCTGCACCGTCACTTCTTAGAGTAGCTCAAACTGCGCATGCTATGTCTCCATGAGACACCATCTTAACCAGACGTCCTTGGCTTCGAATGCGCTATTAGAATGGGGTGTTCTGTGTTAATAAGACTTGCTTACTGTCACTTTGTGTAACATTAGTTAGCTAAGTTAACTTGATAGGAATGCCAGCTGTCTGACTATCCAAAAAACATTCAAATGTAAAAAATAATAATAATAATATTCACGTAGGAATGGATGGTGTCATGTGATCGATGACTTCATTCATATATACAATCATTGCATAAATATGGACTAATTAGACAATGATCGACATTCGCCCCATGGACAGCGAGAGATTTGTTGTTCACACTTTTCTCGGATTAAGAAGATAATCTTTTTGCTTCTTGACTGTTTGGAGAGCTTGCTAGCTACTACTTCAATCAATCAATCAAGTTGATTTTATATAGCCCTTCGTACATCAGCTAATATCTCGAAGTGCTGTACAGAAACCCAGCCTAAAACCCCAAGCAGCAAGCAATGCAGGTGTAGAAGCACGGTGGCTAGGAAAAACTCCCTAGAAAGGCCAAAACCTAGGAAGAAACCTAGAGAGGAACCAGGCTATGAGGGGTGGCCAGTCCTCTTCCGGCTGTGCCGGGTGGAGATTATAACAGAACTATGCCAAAATGTTCATAAGTGACAAGCATGGTCAAATAATAATCATGAATAATTTTCAGTTGGCTTTTCATAGCCGATCATTAAGAGTTGAAAACAGCAGGTCTGGGACAGGTAGGGGTTCCGTAACCGCAGGCAGAACAGTTGAAACTGGAATAGCAGCAAGGCCAGGCGGACTAGGGACAGCAAGGAGTCATCATGCCCGGTAGTCCTGACGTATGGTCCTAGGGCTCAGGTCCTCTGAGAGAGAGAAAGAAAGAGAGAAAGAAGGAGAGAATTAGAGAGAGCCAAGATTTTCAAAATGTTCATAAATGACAAGCATGGTCAAATAATAATCAGGAATAAAAGTCAGTTGGCTTTTCATAGCCGATCATTAAGAGTTGAAAGCAGCAGGTCTGGGACAGGTAGGGGTTCCATAACCGCAGGCAGAGCAGTTGAAACTGGAAGAGCTGCAAGGCCAGGTGGACTGGGGACAGCAAGGAGTCATCATGCCCGGTTTTCCGTGACGTATGGTCCTAGGGCTCAGGTTCTCAGAGAGAGAGAAAGAAAGAGAGAACGAGAGAATTAGAGAGAGCATACTTAAATTCACACAGGACACTGGATAAGACAGGAGAAGTACTCCAGGTATAACCAACTGACCCTAGCCCCCCGACACATAGACTACTGCAGCATAAATACTGGAGGCTGAGACAGGAGCGGTCAGGAGACACTGTGGCCCCATCCGAAGATACCCCCGGACAGGGCCAAACAGGAAGGAAAAACCCCACCCACTTTGCCAAAGCACAGCCCCCGCACCACTAGAGGGATATCTTCAACCACCAACTTACAATCCTGAGACAAGGCCGAGTATAGCCCACAAAGATCTCCACCACAGCACAAACCAAGGGGGGGGCGCCAAGCCAGACAGGAAGATCACGTCAGTAACTCAACCCACTCAAGTGACGCACCCCTCCTAGGGACGGCATGAAAGAGCACCAGTAAGCCAGTGACTCAGCCCCTGTAATAGGGTTAGAGGCAGAGAATCCCAGTGGAGAGAGGGGAACCGGCCAGGCAGAGACAGCAAGGGCGGTTCGTTGTTCCAGAGCCTTTCCGTTCACCTTCACATTCCTTGGCCAGACTACACTCAATCATATGACCTACTGAAGAGATAAGTCTTCAGTAAAGACTTAAAGGTTGAGACTGAGTCTGCGTCTCTCACATGGGTAGGCAGACCGTTCCATAAAAATGGAGATCTATAGGAGAAAGCCCTGCCTCCCGCTGTTTGCTTAGAAATTCTAGGGACAATTAGGAGGCCTGCGTCTTGTGACCGTAGCGTACGTATAGGTATGTACGGCAGGACCAACTCGGAAAGATAGGTAGGAGCAAGCCCATGTAACGCTTTGTAGGTTAGCAGTAAAACCTTGAAATCAGCCCTTGCCAGGAAGCCAGTGTAGGGAAGCTAGCACTGGAGTAATATGATCAAATTTCTTGGTTCTAGTCAGGATTCTAGCAGCCGTATTTAGCACTAACTGAAGTTTATTTAGTGCTTTATCCTTGTAGCCGGAAATCTAGAGCATTCCAGTAGTCTAACCTAGAAGTAACAAATGCATGTACTAATTTTTCTGCATCATTTTTGGACAGAAAATGTCTGATTTTTGCAATGTTACGTAGATGGAAAAAAGCTGTCCTTGAAACAGTCTTGATATGTTCGTCAAAAGAGAAATCAGGGTCAAGAGTAACGCCGAGGTCCTTCACAGTTTTATTTGAGACGACTTTACAACCATCAAGATTAATTGTCAGATTTAACAGAAGATCTCTTTGTTTCTTGGGACGTAGAACAAGCATCTCTGTTTTGTCTGAGTTTAAAAGTAGAACGTTTTCAGCCATCCACTTCCTTATGTCTGAAACACAGGCTTCTAGCGAGGGGAATTTTGGGGCTTCATCATGTTTCATTGAAATGTACAGCTGTGTGTCATCCGCATAGCAGTGAAAGTTAACATTATGTTTTCGAATAACATCCCCAAGAGGTAAAATATATAGTGAAAACAATAGTGGTCCTAAAACAGAACCTTGAGGAACACCGAAATGTACAGTTGATTTGTCAGAGGACAAACCATTCACAGAGACAAAATGATATCTTTCCGACAGATAAGATCTAAACCAGGCCAGAACTTGTCCGTGTAGACCAATTTGGGTTTCCAGTCTCTCCAAAAGAATGTGGTGATCGATGGTGTCAAAGGCAGCACTAAGGTCCAGTAGCACGAGGACAGATGCAGAGCCTCGGTCTGACGCCATTAAAAGGTCATTTACCACCTTCACAAGTGCAGTCTCAGTGCTATGATGGGGTCTAAAACCAGACTGAAGCATTTCGTATACATTGTTTGTCTTCAGGAAGGCAGTGAGTTGCTGTGCAACAGCTTTTTCAAAAAAAATTGAGAGGAATGACAGATTCGATATAGGCCGATAGTTTTTTATATTTTCCGGGTCAAGGTTTGGCTTTTTCAAGAGAGGCTTTATTACTGCCACTTTTAGTGAGTTTGGTACACATCCGGTGGATAGAGAGCTGTTTATTATGTTCAACATAGGAGGGCCAAGCACAGGAAGCAGCTCTTTCTGTTTAGTAGGAATAGGATCCAGTATGCAGCTTGAAGGTTTAGAGGCCATGATTATTTTCATCATTGTATCAAGAGATATAGTACTAAGACACTTAAGTGTCTCTCCCGATCCCAGGCCCTGGCAGAGCTGTACAGATCCAGGACAGCTAAGCCCTGGAGGAATACGCAGATTTAAAGAGGAGTCCGTAATTTGCTTTCTAATGATCATGAGCCATCCTCTCTTGGGGAATGCTGCTTTTTAGTTAGCTTTGCAACAGTATCAAAAATAAATTTTGGATTGTTCTTATTTTCCTCGATTAAGTTGGAAAAGTAGGATGATCGAGCAGCAATGAGGGCTCTTCGGTACTGCACGGTACTGTCTTTCCAAGCTAGTCGGAAGACTTCCAGTTTGGTGTGGCGCCATTTCCGTTCCAATTTTCTGGAAGCTTGCTTCAAAGCTCGGGTATTTTCTGTATACCAGGGAGCTAGTTTCTTATGACAAATGTTTTTAGTTTTTAGGGGTGCAACTGCATCTAGGGTATTGCGCAAGGTTAAATTGAGTTCCTCAGGTGGTTAACTGATTTTTGTCCTCTGACGTCCTTGGGTAGGCAGAAGGAGTCTGGAAGGGCATCAAGGAATTTTTGTGTTGTCTGAGAATTTATAGCACGACTTTTGATGCTCCTTGGTTGGGGTCTGAGCAGATTATTTGTTGCGATTGCAAACGTAATAAAATGGTGGTCCAGGATTATGTGGAAAAACATTAAGATCTACAACATTTATTGCATGGGACAAAACTAGGTCCAGAGTATGACTGTGGCAGTGAGTAGGTCCAGAGACATGTTGGACAAAACCCACTGAGTCGATGATGGCTCCGAAATACTTTTGGAGTGGGTCTGTGGACTTCTCCATATGAATATTAAAATCACCAAAAATTAGAATATGATCTGCTATGACTACAAGGTCTGATAGGAATTCAGGGAACTCAGAGAGGAACGCTGTATATGGCCCAGGAGGCCTGTAAACAGTAGCTATAAATAGTGATTGAGTAAGCTGCATAGATTTCATGACTAGAAGCTCAAAAAGACGAAAACGTCATCTTTTTTTTTTTTGGTAAATTGAAATTTGCTATCGTAAATGTTAGCAACACCTCTGCCTTTGCGGGATGCACGGGGGATATGGTCACTAGTGTAACCAGGAGGTGAGGCCTCATTTAACACAGTAAATTCATCAGGCTTAAGCCATGTTTGTCAGGCCAATCACATCAAGATTATGATCAGTGATTAGTTCATTGTCACGCCCTGGCCTTATTATTCTTTGTTTTCTTTATTATTTTAGTTAGGTCAGGGTGTGACATGGGGAATGTTTATGTTTTGTTGTTTTGGGTGTTTATTTGGTATAGGGGTTAATGGGTGTAGTATATGGTTTTGTGTTGAGTGTAGATGTTTAGCATTGTCTATGGTGGTTAGTTATCTAGGAGAGTCTATGGTTACCTGAATGAGTTCCCAATTAGAGACAGCTGATTTCGGTTGTCTCTGATTGGGAGCCTTATTTAGGGTAGCCATAGGCTCTCATTTGTTGTGGGTAATTGTCTATGTAAGAACGTTTGTAGCCTGTTTGTATGTGCACAACGTTTGTAGCTTCACGGTCGTTTTGTTGTTTTGTATAGTTTTGTTAAAGTGTTTCGTGTCGTGTTCATCTTCGTCTTTTAAAATAAAAAAAGAGAAGATGTATTCATATCCAGCTGCGCCTTGGTCCTCATTCTCTCCAGTACACGATCGTGACAGAATTACCCACCATAGGACCAAGCGGCATGGAAGGCGGCAACAGGACATACCTACACAGGATCTCTGGAGTTGGGAGGAAGAATTGGAAAGAGATGGACCTTGGGATCAACCTGGAGAATATCGCCTCCCTCGTGAAGAGCTGGAGGCAGCGAAAGCCGAGAGGAGGCGATATGAGGAGGCAGCACGGAGACAAGGCTGGAAACCCGTGAGTACACCCCAAAAATTTCTTGGGGGGGGCCTTAAAGGGAGTGTGGCGAAGTCAGGTAGGAAACCTGCGCCTACTCCCTGTACTTACCGTGGAGAGCGGGAGTACGGGCAGACACCGTGTTACGCAGTAGAGCGCACGGTGTCTCCTGTACGCGTGCATAGCCCGGTTCGGTACATTTCAGCTCCACGTATCGGCCGGGCTAGACTGAGTGTTGAGCCATATGTCATGAAGCCGGCCCAACGCATCTGGTTACCAGTGCGTCTCCTCGGGCCGGTGTACATGGCACCAGCCTTACGCATGGTGTCCCCGGTTCGCCTACATAGGCCGGTGCGGGTTATTCCACCTCCCCGCACTGGTCAGGCGACGGGGAGCATAGAACCAGGTAAGGTTGGGCAGGCTCGGCGTTCAAGGGAGCCAGTACGCCTGCACGGTCCGGTATTTCCGGCGCCACCTCCCCGCCCCAACCCAGTACCACCAGTGCCTCCTCCACGCACTAGCTATATGGTGCGTGTCTCCAGCCCTTTACCACCAGTGTCTAAACCACGCACCAAGCCTCCTGTGTGTCCCCAGAGTCCTGTGCGTCCTGTTGCTGCTCCCCGCACTAGCCCTGAGATGCGTGTCCCCAGCCCGGTGCCACCAGTCCCGGCACCACGCACCAGGCCTACAGTGCGCCTCAGCCGGCAGGAGTCTGCCGTCTGCACTGCAATGACTGAACTGCCCGTCTGCCAAGCGCCATCTGAGCCATCCGTCTCCCCAGCGCCATCTGAGCCATCCGTCTCCCCAGCGCCATCTGAGCCATCCGTCTGCAATGAGCCTGCAAAGCCGCCCGTCTGCCATGAGCCTGCAAAGCCGCCCGTCTGCCATGAGCCCACTGAGCCGTCCGCCAGACAGGAGCCGCTAGAGCCGCCAGCCAGACAGGAGCCGCTAGAGCCGCCAGCCAGACAGGAGCCGCTAGAGCCGTCCGTCAGACAGGATCTGCCAGAGCCGCCAACCAGACAGGATCTGCCAGAGCCGCCAACCAGACAGGATCTGCCAGAGCCGCCAACCAGACAGGAGCAGCCAGATCAGTCAGCCAGCCATGAGCAGCCAGATCCGTCAGCCAGCCATGAGCAGCCAGATCCGTCAGCTAGCCATGAGCAGCCAGATCCGTCAGCTAGCCATGAGCAGCCAGATCCGTCAGCTAGCCATGAGCAGCCAGATCCGTCAGTTAGCCATGAGCAGCCAGATCCGTCAGCTAGCCATGAGCAGCCAGATCCGTCAGCTAGCCATGAGCAGCCAGATCCGTCAGTTAGCCATGAGCAGCCAGATCCGTCAGCTAGCCATGAGCAGCCACATCCGTCAGCTAGCCATGAGCAGCCAGATCCGTCAGCTAGCCATGAGCAGCCAGATCCGTCAGCTAGCCATGAGCAGCCAGATCCGTCAGCTAGCCATGAGCAGCCAGATCCGTCAGCTAGCCATGAGCAGCCAGATCCGTCAGCCAGCCATGAGCAGCCAGATCCGTCAGCCAGCCATGAGCAGCCAGATCCGTCAGCCAGCCATGAGCAGCCAGATCAGTTAGCCAGCCATAAGCAGCCAGATCCGTTAGCCAGCCATGAGCAGCCAGATCTGTCAGCCAGCCATGGGCCGTCCCTCAGTCCGGAGCTGCAGTCCCTCAGTCCGGAGCTGCAGTCCCTCAGTCCGGAGCTGCCATTCCTCAGTCCGGAGCTGCCCCTTACCCTGGAGCTGCCCCTTACCCTGGTGCTGCCCCTTACCCTGGTGCTGCCCCTTACCCTGGTGCTGCCCCTTACCCTGGTGCTGCCCCTTACCCTGGTGCTGCCCCTTATCCTGGTACTGCCCCTTATCCTGGTACTGTCCCTTACCCTGGTACTGTCCTTTAGTCCGGAACTGCCCCTTAATGCAATGGGGTTAATGTGGAGGGGGGTCGTTTGGAGAAAGCCTAGGAGGTGGTTAGGTACTGTTGTGACGAGGGGACTACGACCAGAGCCGGAGCCGCCACCGTGGAGGGGAGCCCACCCAGACCCTCCCCTAGACTGTGTATGGTGCGCCCGGAGTTCGCGCCTCAAGGGGGGGGTTATGTCACGCCCTGGCCTTATCATTCTTTGTTTTCTTTATTATTTTAGTTAGGTCAGGGTGTGACATGGGGAATGTTTATGTTTTGTTGTTTTGGGTGTTTATTTGGTATAGGGGTTAATGGGTGTAGTATATGGTTTTGTGTTGAGTGTAGATGTTTAGCATTGTCTATGGTGGTTAGTTATCTAGGAGAGTCTATGGTTACCTGAATGAGTTCCCAATTAGAGACAGCTGATTTCGGTTGTCTCTGATTGGGAGCCTTATTTAGGGTAGCCATAGGCTCTCATTTGTTGTGGGTAATTGTCTATGTAAGAACGTTTGTAGCCTGTTTGTATGTGCACAACGTTTGTAGCTTCACGGTCGTTTTGTTGTTTTGTATAGTTTTGTTAAAGTGTTTCGTGTCGTGTTCATCTTCGTCTTTTAAAATAAAAAAAGAGAAGATGTATTCATATCCAGCTGCGCCTTGGTCCTCATTCTCTCCAGTACACGATCGTGACATTCATTGACTATGACTGCCTTTGAAGTGAGGGATCTAACATTAAGTAACCCTATTTTGAGATGTGAGGTATCACGATCTCTTTCAATAATGACAGGAATGGAGGAGGTCTTTATCCTAGTAAGATTGCTAAGGCGAACACCGCCATGTTTAGTTTTGCCCAACCTAGGTCGAGGCACAGACACAGTCTCAATGGGGATGGCTGAGCTGACTACACTGACTGTGCTATTGGCAGACTCCACTAAGCTGGCAGGTTGGCTAACAGCCTGCTCCCTGGCCTGCACCCTATTTCATTGTGGAGCTAGGGGAGTTAGAGCCCTATCTATGTTAGTAGATAAGATGAGAGCACCCCTCCAGCTAGGATGGAGTCCGTCACTCCTCAGCAGGTCAGGCTTGGTCCTGTTTGTGGGTGAGTCCCAGAAAGAGGGACAATTATCTACAAATTCTATCTTTTGGGAGGGGCAGAAAACAGTTTTCAACCAGCGATTGAGTTGTGAGACTTTGCTGTAGAGCTCGTCACTCCCCCTAACTGGGAGGGGGCCAGAGACAATTACTCGATGCCGACACATCTTTCTAGCTGATTTACACGCTGAAGCTGTGTTGCACTTGGTGACCTCTGACTGTTTCATCCTAACATCGTTGGTGCCGACGTGGATAACAATATCTCTATACTCTCTACACTCGCCAGATTTAGCTTTAGCCAGCACCATCTTTAGATTAGCCTTAACGTCGGTAGCCCTGCCCTCTGGTAAACAGTGTATGATCGCTGGGTGATTCGTTTTAAGTCTAATACTGCGGGTAATGGAGTCGCCAATGACTAGGGTTTTCAATTTGTCAGAGCTAATGGTTGGAGCCTTCGGCGTCTCAGACCCCGTAACGGGAGGAGTAGAGACAAGAGAAGACTCAGACTCAGACTCCGACTCGCTACATAATGGGGAAAACCGGTTGAAAGTTTCTGTCGGCTGAATGAGCGACACCAGTTGAGCATTCCAACAGCATTTCCCTCCAGAAGCCATGAGAAAGTTGTCCGGCTGCGGGGACTGTGCAGGGGGTTTATACTAACGTTACTATCTGTACTTACTGGTGGCACAGACGCTGTTTCTTCCTTTCCTACACTGAAATTACCCTTGCCTAACGATTGCGTCTGAAGCTGGACTTGCAGCACAGCTATCCTCGCCATAAGGCGATCGTTCTCCTGTATATTATGAGTACAGTGACTGCAATTAGAAGACATCATGTTAATGTTACTACTTAGCTTCGGCTGTTGAAGGTGCTGACGAACCATGTCCAGATAAAACGTCCGGAGTGAAAAAGTTGAACTACTTGACACCAGCATTGGGTTGTGACCAATTATTTAAACCCTGGATTGCTGATGTTGTGTATTGGCCAATGATAGGCTTTGAAACCACCGGTCGGCGCTATTGGCACTCCTCAGAAAAGCAATCCTCCATAGGAATGGAATTCTACAGTATTTAATTTAAATGTTTCAAGGACAACATTACATGTATTTAAGTATTTTTGTTGTAGTTGGGATAGTAACATTAGTACTTTCAAGAAAAGTTACAGATGTATGTATAACTCACATAATATAAATTAAAAGTATGCATTAAGGCGGTGGTTCCCAAACTGTTTTGGCCCATGACGCCATTTTGATATCTGAAAATTCTCACGGCCCCAATCATGTGAAGAATAATATGTAATTAACAGCCAATGATTACTTTTTATTTGGGGGTATGGCAGTCCTTTGAAAAACATTCTAACAGTATGTCTGATTGTCTTCTTAAATCACCATCACATACTTTTAATGTGGCTATGACAGTAAATTGCAAATTAGTCTGACATAATTATCTCACCACCGATAAGGAAATGGGTGTGCTTGATGCATGTTGCGTCGGAGATTCTAAAAATCAGGTGTGCACAGATGAGGTGCACAAAATCCACAGTGTGCACCTCATCTCTGCTGTCACATCCAACCTTGATCGATATTTGGTTATAATGCAGACGAGAGCACTGAATCCAGCTTCACACAGATAGCCTACCATGAGTTTTATGTTGCTTCAAGACAACTATGAATTCAGAAAAATATAAGGTCAAATCAGGATGTCAGTGATCTTTAGGTCGGAAAGTCAGAGCTCTAGAAAGAAGTCAGAGTTCCCAAGTTGGAATTCCGAGTTGGATGACCATTCAAAATTACTGACTGAAGTCTGAGATTTCCGGGTTCTCAGTTCCGAGTTCCCAGTTGTTTTGAACATGGCATTAATGCTCAGAGGGAGAAGGCAGGGTATTCCATTGAGTTAGGAACCAAAACTCCTCCGTAGTCACCCGTGAATACGTTCTCTGCAGCATTCAGTCACATGACAGCTTGATCAGCTGTTCAATTTCACTTACTGGCATGTCAACTGAGCCAGGATCACAGTCAAACAGATTGGCAAGTAGGTCCCAAAGTGCTCTTCCAAGCATTCCGAGGTCATTTTTACATCAATTGTGAATGACAATAGTTCATCGATCAATGCGAAAAATCTTTCCAACACACCCTCTCGATAACCACCAAGTCTCGGTGTGAAATAGAACACTATCATACTCTGATCCCATATCTTCACATAGTTTTACAAACAGGCAGTGGATTTTATATATTTTTTTCCCTCTAGTTGCACAGTTAACATGCTGATAGAAATTTGGTAAAACGGATTTAAGTTTCCCTGCATTGAAGTCCCCAGACACTAGTAGTACCGCCTCTGGGTGTGTATTTTCCTGTTTGCTTATGGCGGAATACAGCTCATTGAGTGCGGTCTTAGTGCCAGCTTCAGTCTGTGGTGGTATGTAGACAGCTACGAAAAATACAGATGAAAACTCTCTAGGTAGACAGTGTGGTCTATAGCTTATCATGAGATACTCTACCTCAGGCGAGCATCAATTATATTTTCCTGTCACGCCCTGGCCTTAGTATTCTTTGTTTTCTTTATTATTTTAGTTAGGTCAGGGTGTGACATGGGGAATGTTTGTGTTTTGTTGGTTTTGGGTGTTTCTATGGTATAGGGGTTGTTGGGTGTAGTATATGGGTTTGTGTTGAGTACATGTGTCTAGCGTTGTCTATGTATGTTTAGTTGTCTAGGAGAGTCTATGGTTACCTGAATGAGTTCCCAATTAGAGACAGCTGATTTCGGTTGTCTCTGATTGGGAGCCTTATTTAGGGTAGCCATAGGCTCTCATTGGTTGTGAGTAGTTGTCTATGTCAGAACGTTTGTAGCCTGTTGTATGTGCACGACGTTTATTAGCTTCACGATCGTTTGTTGTTTTGTTAGTTTGTATTAAGTGTTTCGTGTTTATTTTTCGTCATCTTTAAAAAATAAAAGAAGATGGCTTATTTTCCTAAAGCTGCGTTTTGGTCCGTCAATCCTCCACACGATCGTGACATTTCCAAAGATTGCACGTTTGCTAGCAGAATGGAAGACGGTGGGGGTTTATTCGATCGCCCACGAATTCTCAGAAGTTAGCCTGCCCTCCGGTCCCTTTTTCGCCGCCTTCTCTTCATGCAAATGACGGGATCTGGGCCTGTTCCCGGAAAGCATTATGTCATTCACGTCGGACTCGTCAGACTTGTTAAAGGGAAAATAGGATTCTGCTTGATCGTGGTGAGTAATCACAGTTCTAAAGTCGAGAAGTTATTTTTGGTCATAAGAGACGGTAGCAGAAATATTATGCACAAAAGAAGTTAAAAAAGAAGTTACAAACAACGCAAAGAAACGAACAAAAAAACACAATTGGATAGGAACACGTAAAAAGTCTGCCGGCGCCATCTTTCTTTTGCAGCCAGTTGCTCTCAGTCTATCATAAAATGTGTCCATATAGCAGAGGGAGACATATTCATAACTAGAGTGCAGAGGCCTGCCTGCTGTCCCACCATAGATGGAGGCCCATCTGTGCAAAAGCCCACTATTCGATCCCATACAGTATGGAATCAGTTTTTTGTCAATATAGCCACGCAGCACATTTCATGCTCGGGAATCGTGAGAGAGAACAATATGTCCTCGTGAATAGCATCCCCCGACATGTATAACGAACAAAAGTCAATGCATGGGCATCTCGAACCTGACAGCTAACGTCCATTTGGAAAGCATAAGCTGGGGCATTTTTCAGTCGTTCAGTCAGAGCATAAATTCTTTGTTTAACAGTGTTATCTGACAAAGGTACTGATGTGAGATTCTGTGCCTCTGCCTCCCCACACATTGTTTTCACCATATCAATTGCGGCAAAGTTTCTGTAATAGTGTGTAACCACACATTATTGCAGAAACTTTGCGTAGCAGGCCTAGCCATTCACCATGGGAATGATTCAAGTGCAACGGTCAAGTGGGGCCTTTTCCCATGATCTAAGGGTGCTCTCTCATTTAATTTTATCTTTTAGATTTGAATAATTTTAATTTCGATTGTTAAGGTTAACCACATTACAATGATTTTGGGATATAAAGATGATATTATAATATAGATATATTTGTGTATTTATATATTTCATCTACCCTATTTTCATATCAGGCAATCCCACATGGGGTTGTGACCCCTAGTTTGGAAACCGGTGCATTAACTTCTACTGCCTCAGAAACCCGGATCCGGGAGCACCCCCCACCCCCCACACACTGTTTAGCATAGCTAGCATAGCTTCACAAGTAGATAGTAGCATCTAAATATCATTAAATCACAAGTCCAAGACACCAGATGAAAGATACAGATCTTGTGAATAAAGCCACCATTTCCGATTTTTAAAATGTTTTACAGGGAAGACACAATATGTAAAGATGTACATCTATTACCTAAAAACACATTAGCATAATCCACCATCTTTTATTTGTCCACCAACACCAGTAGCCATCACCAATTCGGCTAAACTAAGATATTTATAGCCCCTAACCAACAAAAAAACTCATTAGATGACAGTCTGATAACATATTTATGGTATGGGATAGGTTTTGTTAGAAAAAAGTGCATATTTCAGGTAGCTGCCATAGGTTACAATTGCACCCACCGTCACAAATGGACTAGAATAATTACAATGAGCAACGTGTTTACCTAACTACTAATCATCAAACATTTCGTAAAAATACACAGCATACACGAATCGAAAGACACAGATCCTGTGAATACAGACAATATTTCAGATTTTCTAAGTGTCTTACAGCGAAAACACAATAAATCGTTATATTAGCGTAGCACATAGCACATAGCAGCCCAGCATTGATTCTAGCCAAAGTGAGCGATAAAAGTCAACATCGCCAAAAGATATTAATTTTTTCACTAACCTTCTCAGAATTCTTCCGATGACACTCCTGTAACATCATTTTACAATATACATATACAGTTTGTTCGAAAAGGTGCATATTTAGCCATACAAAACCGTGGTTACACAATGAAAATAGTAGCAAAACAAGCCTGAAAATGTCGGTCGCCATCTTTCAGAGTGATCTGGTTTAATTAATAGCTAATCATATACTTGACTAAAAAATACAGGGTTTACAGGAATCGAAAGACAAATTAGTTCTTAATGCAACCGCTGATTTACATTTTTAAAATTATCCTTACTTTTCAATACAGGGTTCGCCAAGTGAAGCTATACCAAACAAAATGGCGAAATGTGCGTTTAAAATATTTCGACAGAAACACGATTTATCATATTAAATATTGCTTACTTTGAGGTGTTCTTCCATCAGATTCTTGGGCAATGTATCCTTTCTATGTTATAAACGTCTTTTGGTCGATAGATGTCCTCTGTCCTTCGAAATGTCCACCACCAACGACCGACACCCCAAAACGTGTCCAAAGTTTCAGAGTGCACAACAAATAAATTCCTCTAAAATCGCACTAAACGGATATAAATTGCTATAAAACGGTTCAAATTAACTACATTTTGATGTTTTTAACACCTAAAACGAGTGAAAACATGACCGGAGAAATATTGCTGGTTAGAAAACGATTTGGAACGAGGCAGGTCCGATGCCCTTCACGCTTCAGGCGCACGACGAGAAAGGGCGGTCTCTATACATTTTGGTCTTTTATACTGGCTGTGAATATCCCATCGATTCCATTGAAAGCGTGATGACGTACAGACACCCAGAGGAAGACGTAGGCAGTGTCGGTTTCTTCATAGCATTCACTGTCGCCTTAAAAACAGACCCCAGATCAGAGGTAAAAAAAATTGAAATCTGAACCCTGTCATGAAAAGTGCTGTAGAAATTGTTCTGTACAACTCAGAGACAAAATTTCAACTTCTATAGAAACTAGAAGGTGTTTTCTATCCAATAATAACAATAATATGCATATTGTACGATCAAGAATTTAGCACGAGGCAGTTTAATTTGGAGACACAAATATGCTAATGCGGAACAGCACCCCCTATAGTTCCAAGAGGTTAAGGTGTCTGTAATAGAATAAATGCGGCAAAAACAAAATGTAGACATTTAGAAATGCATTTCTATAGCTTCCAAAATAATTTTTACAATGCTGGGGGAGTGCCAAGATTGAGGCACGGTGGCTTCAAAACAGAGCCCGCTGGAAGTGTGCTAGTGTATATGTAAATGATTGGTCGTGACTAATGAGTAATGTTTCTAGCTAGCGTAATGGAAGTTAGGATAGGGGGCTACAAATAAACAGTCATCCCCAATCAATGGGTTATTAAGAACTCACTAATGAATCTCTTATAAACTAGCTATTTTATGAGAGTTCTTATTATTTTCTGTGTCACTGTTGTTTATTTCTACAGAGTGGTGAATCAGTTTTTTCCAATGGTAATGGTTATGGATTATCTACCTAGCAACTACTGTAATCTGTTCTGATTGGTTAGAGTTGGTTAATTGTAAAAGAGAGAACAGGAAGTAAGTCAGTTCATGCATGGCTGTAACAGTGGTCGGTTGATGAATAAATCAAATTTACAAAAGAGTAGCTAATCAGTCTCCATCCAGTTTGTTCCCACATACCGTAGAGAGTTATCCATCCACCACTGAAATAACCCTAAAACTACATTGGTGACAGCAGCGGTGCAATTTTGTGGTTTTGTGTTTTTACTGTTTATTTTTCCATTGACATTGTAGATACCTTTCACCAGCTAGCACTAGGATAAATGGCTCATATTGACATTTGGTAAGAGCTAGCTATTTGCTTTTTCTGAGAGGTTGAGGATTACTGAAGGTTTTGTCACTTATGCCACATTTGAAAGCCTTTTTGCTATTTTTTGGAACAACATGTCTGACTATGACCACAAAGCACAGGAGGGGAAGAAGTTTTGCCACTTCGCGGCAGATTGAACCATGCCTTGCAGGCAAAGATTCCTGAAAATGGATTGGAGTACATTGGTGATTGCCCTGCTCGTAGCAGGTCGCTATGAAAGTGTGCAGCTCTCCAACAATGCTGCGTACCCGCCAGTGGCACAGAACCCACACCAGGTTGCTGCAAGAGGAGCACGTGGCTTCTTACCAGACCATCAAGCTCAACATCCACCATTGGCCTACTACTCACCTGAACGACTTGGCCGTGGTCCAGAGCCACACTGCCAGTACCATCCTGCCTCTCCAGACTGCCAACGTGATTGGGACGCCATCGCTACTCTCCAAATTACCCACCAAGATCTCTAGATTGCAGGTACCAGTCTGATTCAAGGAACAGACAAGACCGCCTTTAAGGAGATGGAGAGGTAAGCCCCGTTACAGGCACAGTGTATAAACGCAACATGCTTCAATTTCAAAGATTTTCCTGAGTTACAGTTCATATAAGGAAATCAGTCAATTAAAATAAATTAATTTGACCTTAATCTATGGATTTCATATGACTGGGAATACAGATATGCATCTGTTGGTCACAGATACCTGTAAAAATAAGCTAGGGGCATGGATCAGAAAACCAGTCAGTATCTGGTGTGAACACCATTTCTGTCATGTAGCGCGACACATCTCCTTCGCATAGAATTGATCAGGCTGTTGATTGTGGCCTGAGAAATGTTGTCCCACTCCTCTTCAATGGCTGTGCGAAGTTGCTGGTTATTGGCTGGAACTGAAACACGCTGTCGTAACCGTCGATCCAGAGCATCCCAAACATGCTCTTTGTGTGACATGTCTGGTGAACATACTGGCCATGGAAGAACTGGGACATTTTCAGCTTCCAGGAATTGTGCACAGATCCATGCGACATGTGGCTGAGTTGATGGCAATGGATGAATGGCACGACAATGGGCCCCAGGATCTCCTCACGGTACCTCTGTGCATTCAAATTACCATTGATAAAATGCAATTGTGTTCGTTCTCCTTAGCTTATGCCTGCCCATACCATAACACCATAGCCACCATGGGGCACTCTGTTCACAACGTTGACATCAGAAAACCGCTCACCCACACGTCATACCACCTTTCTGCCATCTGCCCGGCACAGTTGAAACTGGGATTTATCCGTGACGAGCTCACTTCTCCAACATGCCAGTGGCCAAGGTGAGCATTTGCCCCCAGTCAGTTACGCCGCCGAACTGCAGTCAGGTCAAGACTCTGGTGAGGACGACGAGCATGCAGATGAGCTTCCTGAGACGGTTAATGACAGGTTGTGAAAAATTATTTGGTTGTGCAAACCCACAGTTCATCAGCTTTCCGGTTGCAGATGAAGAAGCTGGATGTGGAGGTCCTGGGCTGGCGTGATTACACGTGGTCTGCAGTTGTGAGGCTGGTTTGGATGTATTGACAAATTGTCTAAAATGACATTGGAGGCATCTTATGGAAATTAACATTAAGTTCTCTGGAAACCGCTTGAGTGGGCATTCCTGCAGGCAGCATGCCAATTACAAGCTCCCTCAAGACTTTAGACATCTGTGGCATTGTGTTGTGTGACACAACTGCACATTTTTAGTGGCCTTTTATTGTCCCCATTACAAGTTGTACCTGTGTAATGATCATGCCACACTTGTCAGGTGGATGGATTATGTTGGCAAATGAGAAATGCTCACTAACAGGGATGTGCAAAAAATGTGAGAGAAATAAGCTTTTTGTGTGTATGGAACATTTCTGGGATCTTTTATTTAAGTTCATGAAACATGGGGCCAACACTTTACATGTTGCGTTTTGTATTTTTGTTCAGTGTATATATTTCTACCCATATTTATCCCCTTTTTTTGGTGCAAAACTACTTCCATCCCAAAAATCGGTGAGAAGACCGATTTTCGGGATGTCTACTGGTCTGACGAACACCGCTGTAGCTCTGCCACCTTCCTCTGCAGATGTGGAAGGCCGATATTAAACAGACAGATTTTGATGGGGATCTTTTTATTTAACAATTAGATATCTGTGCGAACATTGACTCTTGGGTGAGCAAATTTCAGCTAGTGCACCAGAGCTCCCAGTTGTCAACCCAGAATTAAAAATCGAAAGTGACAAGATGGCTTCCACAGTGGGTGTTTCAGCTAATATTATTGCCATCCTCTAGGAAATAGAAGTGTCTGCTCTTCTTGTAACAGTCCTGACCTATTTATGTTAGTTTTTATGTGTTTTTGGTCAGGGCATGTGTTTTGGGTGGGCAGTCTATGTTACCTGTTTCTATGTTGGTTTCGGTTTGCCTGGTATGGCTCTTGATTAGAGGCAGGTGGTTTGCATTTTCCTCTAATCAAGAGTCATATTTAGGTAGGGCATTATCACTGTGTGTTTGTGGGTGGTTGTCTCCTGTGTCCGTGTCAATGTTTGCACCATACGGGACTGTATACGGTTTGTTCATTTCATGTAGTCTGTTCCTGTTCATTTCGTTCTTTACGTTGTATGTAAGTTCGTCGTTCAGGACTGTCTACTTTCGTTTTGTTATTTTGTATCATTTTCAAGTATAGTTCGTGTTTTCGTCTTGTCTTTAATAAATCATTATGTCTTCACAATCCGCTGCGCCTTGGTTCAATCCTTGCTCCTCCTCTTCTGATGAAGAGGAGGAGGATTATCATTACAGAATCACCCACCAAAATACAGAGACCAAGCGGTATGGGAAAAATGCTCGACGGAGCAACAAGGACTTTTGGACTTGGGAGGAGATCCTGTCTGGTAGAGGACCCTGGGCGCAAACTGGAGGAAATCGCTGCTCTCGTGAGAAGAGTGAGGCAGCCACAGCCCAGGAGCGCTGGTATGAGGAGGCAGCTAGGAGACGTGGATGGAAGCCGGAGATTCAAGCTCGTAACCGGAATTATGAGGGGACACGTCTTGCACGGAAGCCCGAAAAGCCCGTGAGTAACTCCCAAAAATTTCTTGGGGGGGGGCTAAGGGGTTGTGGGCCAAGGGCAGGTAGGAGACCTGCGCCCACTTCCCAGGCTAACCGTGGAGAGCGGGAGTACGGGCAGACACCGTGTTACGCAGTAGAGCGCACGGTGTCTCCTGTACGTGTGCATAGCCCAGTGCGGGTTATTCCACCTCCCCGCACTGGTAGGGCTAGATTGGGCATTGAGCCAGGTGTCATGAGGCCGGCTCAACGCGTCTGGTCTCCAGTGCGTCTCCTCGGGCCGGCATACATGGCACCTGCCTTACGCATGGTTTCCCCGGTTCGCCTGCATAGCCCAGTGCGGGCTATTCCACCTCGCCGCACTGGCAGGGCGACCGGGAGCATTCAACCAGGTAAGGTTGGGCAGGCTCAATGCTCAAGAGAGCCAGTACGCCTGCACGGTCCGGTATTTCCGGCGCCACCTCCCCGCCCCAGCCTAGTACCTACAGTGCCTACATTACGCACTAGGCTACCAGTGCATTTCCAGAGCCCTGTTCCTCCTCCACGCACTCTCCCTGTAGTGCGTGCATCTAGCCCGGTGCCTCCAGTTCCGGCCCCACGCACTAAGCTACCAGTGCGTCTCCAGAGCCCTGTACACACTATATATTCTCCCCCTACTAATCCTGATGTGCTTGTCCTCAGCCCGGCGTCACCAGTGCCGGTACCACGCATCAGGGGTAGAGTAGGCTTTGAGGATACAGTGTGCCCTGTCCCTGCTCCCCGCACTAGTAGGAAGGTGCTTATCATTAGCACGGTGCCTCCAGTTCCGGCACCACGCACCAGGTCTACAGTGCGCCATATCCGGCCAGAGCCATCCGTCTCACCAGCGCCATCTGAGCCATCCGTCTCCCCAGCGCCATCTGAGCCATCCGTCTCCCCAGCGCCATCTGAGCCATCCGTCTCCCCAGCGCCATCTGAGCCATCCGTCTGCCAGGAGCCTGCAAAGCCGCCCGTCTGCCATGAGCCTGCAAAGCCGCCCGTCTGCCATGAGCCTACAGAGCCGTCAGCCAGACAGGAGCCGCTAGAGCCATCAGCCAGACAGGAGCCGCTAGAGCCGTCAGCCAGACAGGATCTGCCAGAGCCGCCAACCAGACAGGATCTGCCAGAGCCGCCAACCAGACAGGATCTGCCAGAGCCGCCAACCAGACAGGATCTGCCAGAGCCGCCAACCAGACAGGATCTGCCAGAGCCGCCAGCGAGCCATGAGCAGCCAGAGCCGTCAGTGAGCCATGAGCAGCCAGAGCCGTCAGTGAGCCATGAGCAGCCAGAGCCGTCAGTGAGCCATGAGCAGCCAGAGCCGTCAAAGAGCCATGAGCAGCCAGAGCCGTCAGTGAGCCATGAGCAGCCAGAGCCGTCAGAGAGCCATGAGCAGCCAGAGCCGTCAGAGCGCCATGAGCGTCGTGAGCCGTCAGCCTGCCATGAGCGTCGAGAGCCGTCAGCCTGCCATGAGCGTCGAGAGCCGTCAGCCTGCCATGAGCGTCGAGAGCCGTCAGCCTGCCATGAGCGTCGAGAGCCGTCAGCCTGCCATGAGCGTCGAGAGCCGTCAGCCTGCCATGAGCGTCGAGAGCCGTCAGCCTGCCATGAGCGTCGAGAGCCGTCAGCCTGCCATGAGCGTCGAGAGCCGTCAGCCTGCCATGAGCGTCGAGAGCCGTCAGCCTGCCATGAGCGTCGAGAGCCGTCAGCCTGCCATGAGCGTAGAGAGCCGTCAGTCTGCCATGAGCGTCGAGAGCCGTCAGCCAGCATGGACCTGCCAGAGCCGTCCAAACAGGACCTGCCAGAGTCCTTCAGCCGGGATCTGCCCCTTGTCCCGGTGCTGCCCCTTGTCCCGGTGCTGCCCCTTGTCCCGGTGCTGCCCCTTGTCCCGGTGCTGCCCCTTGTCCCGGTGCTGCCCCTTGTCCCGGTGCTGCCCCTTGTCCCGGTGCTGCCCCTTATTCCAGTGATGGTCCTTATCCTGGTGCTGCCCCTTGTTTTTGTGCTGCCCCTTGTCCCGGTGCTACCCCTTGTCCCGGTGCTGCCCCTTGTTCCGGTGCTAGCTGATTATTTAGGGGAAGGTAATGTTTGGGTGGTCAGTGGTAGGGGTAGACAGAAGAGGGGAGTGACTATGGTGGTATGGGGACAGCGTCCGGAACCGGAACCACCACCGTGGTCAACTGCCCACCCGGACCCTCCCCTGGACTTTGTGCTGGTGCGCCCGGCGTTCGCACCTTGGGGGGGGGGTACTGTAACAGTCCTGACCTATTTATGTTAGTTTTTATGTGTTTTTGGTCAGGGCATGTGTTTTGGGTGGGCAGTCTATGTTACCTGTTTCTATGTTGGTTTCGGTTTGCCTGGTATGGCTCTTGATTAGAGGCAGGTGGTTTGCATTTTCCTCTAATCAAGAGTCATATTTAGGTAGGGCATTATCACTGTGTGTTTGTGGGTGATTGTCTCCTGTGATGTCTTCGTTATGTTAGATGTATTCACTTTTGGAGCTGTTTGACTGTTCGTTCGTTTCGATGTCCGTTCCTGTTCGTGAGTTTACGTTTGTTCCATGTAAGTTTATGTTCAGGTTGCGTGTACGTCGTTTTGTTATTTTGTAGTTTGTTAAAGTGTTTTGTTTCGTGACCATCGTGTTAATAAATAAAGATGGCATATTTCCCTAACTCCGCATTTTGGTCCGAAGATCCTTCTCTCCTCACCTCATCTGAGGATGAGGAAAGCGACAGCTATTACACTTCTTGACACAGGATTGACCATTTCGATCATCAGGGACGATTTCAGAACTTCCCATCCAGCTCTGAAAAAACGCCTCATGAAGACATATTTCGTGCTCGCTCGCTCTGTCAATGGACAATGTTTGGACATTCTTGGGACTTTGTCAGTAGGCATTCACCTAGGGAAAGAACTACTCCAGCACAAGTTTAAAGATGTCAGAGGGGCCCATCATCCAGTGATACTGGGCTGGGATTTCCTGCAGCAGCACCATGCAGTACTGGATATCAGCAATGGATGGTGGCCCTTGTAGAACATGAAGATCCCTCTACTCCCAAAAGTACATAAATGTACACATATGCGTCATGTCTCATCAATGACATCAGGTTGGAAGCTCCTCCAGAGCTATGTGCACCATTCTGTACCGCTACATATGCTGAATGAAAAGAATGTTCAATTCCGAGACACAATCTTCTACCTGAAACACGCCTTCTGTTGTCACGGCCGTCGTTAAAGGAAGACCAAGGTGCAGCGTCGCGAGCGTACATTTTCCCTTTTATTTTAGAAATGTCGCCAACAAAACAACAAATGAAAGCAACAACCGTGAAGCTTACAGGGCATTAGTGCCACAAACAAAGTTAACTACCCACCCTGAAAGGAGGGAAAAGAGCTACCTAAGTATGGTTCCCAATCAGAGACAACGATAGGCAGCTGTCCCTGATTGAGAACCATACCCGGCCAAAACATAGAAATAAAGAAATATAGAAAACAAAACATAGAATGCCCACCCCAAATCACACCCTGACCAAACCAAATAGAGACATAAAAGTTGTCTTCCTGTACTTCATGCAGCCGTTCTACCTCTACACAGAAGCTTCCCTGCTCTGCGTTTGGTGCTGTGGTTGCCCAAAAACAGGAAATTCATAAGAAGGTTGTTGCTTAATCCAGCCATGCCCCCACCAAAGCAGAGAGAAAGTGGTCAACCTATAATAGAGAACTCGTTTGGTCTGTTACGCATTGACGCCAATACCTCTAAAAACAACAATTTGTCATTGTCAAAGAACACAAACCCCTCTTGGGCCTGAGAAGGATCCCCATTCATGGTGACAGGACTGGTCGACGCGCACGTTGAGCTTGAACCTTTTGAGTGGATGCTTTGATCCTGGAAACGCGGACGCTTTGTCATGGCGCCCAGAGGTGGCCACACCAGCAGCAGTCAAAATCTACTGGTTCCCCTTTTATCAAGTCAACTGCTCCTGTGGTTGACAAAGTCAGCCTCATCAGTCAACCACACTACTACAGTGACCACTGACCTTCAGCAGATTTCCAGAACTCTTCCTGAGCCACAAACACCTCACCTCAACAAGGTACACACATCAGCCTGAAGCTTCCTCTACCTTGGTCCACCTACTTTCCAATAAGTGACAGGACCTACAGGAACAACAGCAGCAGGATGCCATCCTGGCTGAAGTTATCAGTTGGAGAACCAAAGGTCAGAAACTAGCGATGGGCATTTGAAATATCTTCATAACATCATTACATTTTTTTCCAATATCCAGGTAGTTGAAATATGTGTTTGTTTGTGTTTGTATTTTTTCCCCACATTTTGCATTGATTAGAAATATTCCCCTTCACCTGCTAGGTTACATAAGGAGCCTCTGGCTGTAATGCTGCTTTGATTGCCTAACAATAACAACAAGCTACACATGTGAAACGTGGCTTCCCGTATGGCTTTTTAATGGGGTGCACATCATACAAACTACATTCAGAAGTTTGTTGTTTTATTCAATTAATGCCAAATTTCATGGTGTACTGTATACTGTACTTGTATTTAGCAATGTCACATGGATACTTTTATTTAATTCAGACAAAGCCTTTTCATTGTTCAAATAGACCTATAATAAAATAAAATAAAAATGAATACTCTGGTAAATTCGTATATTAGATTAATTGATAAACCATGCCAATCCCTAGATTCATGTTAACCCTTTGGCAGGCCATCTGTTAACTGACAAGGTCTTGCAACGTCCTCACCAACTCTGCTTCTGGACTTTCACGTCGCATGACATACGGGAATGGTGTAAGCAGTGCATCCTATTTGAAGGAGGAGCGCTCCTTCACCACAACTGAAAGCACCTATAAAGACAGTGGTAGCAACCAAGCCATTTGAGAAAGTGGTGGCCAACATTCTGGAACTGCCGATCACCAGCCGAGGCAACAGATATGTGCTTGTGGTGTAGGATAACTTGAAAGACCAATGCTCTACAGCTGTAGCCAAGTGTCTCTTCAGATTCAGAGATTCAGAGTGTTTAATAGTCATATGTACAGGGGTTGCAGGTGTGATTGCAGGGTACAGTGGAAATCTTAAGCTCCAAGCTCCAACATCAGTGAAATAATGATTTTTTATTTTTTTTTAATAAATAGAAATAGCACTATATACATCATAACTGTAGCATGATGAATAAATAAATGTCCATTGGGATGGAGGCAGAGTAAAGACTGTTTAGGGGGTGTGGGGGAATGACCATAGTAGGAGCAGCATGACCATTGAGCATGACCCCCCCTTGGACTTTTCCCCCCAAACCCCCTCAATGGTCACTTACCATACATGCTGCTCATCCTATGGACATTTCCCGTCTACTCTGCCCCCAACCCAACGACATTCATCACTTTTTCTTTGTTGTTGGTAATCAGGCCTACTACTATTGTGTCGTCAGCGAACTTGATGATGGATTTGGAACTGTATGAGGCCACACAGTCGTGGGTATACAGGGAATATAGGAGGGGTCTGAGGATGCACCCTTGTGGTACGTGTCGAGGAGGTAATGTTGCCTACCTTCACCACATGGAGACGGCCCGTCAGGAAGTCCAGGACCCAGTTGCATAGGGAGGAGTTCAGACCCAGGGCCGTGAGCTTTGTAATGAGTTTATAGGGCACTACGGTATTGAAGGGAGCATCCTCACATATGCATTCCTTTTGTCCAGGTGGGTAAGGGAAGTGCAATGGCGATTGCGTCGTCCTTGGATCTGTCAGGGTGGTAGGCAAATTGGAGAGGGCCGAGGGTATCGGGGAGGGAGGAGGTGATATGGTCTTTTGATGCACTTCATGATGAAGGAATTGAGTGCTGCTGGTCGGTAGTCATTCAGTTAAGTTCCTTTCCCTTTCTTGAGCCATCATCGACTCAGTGGGTTTTGTCCAACATGTCTCTGGACCTAGTTTTGTCCCATGGAATAAATGTTGTAGATCTTAATGCTTTTCCTCATAATCCTGGACTATCGGACCACCATTTTATTACGTTTGCAATCGCAACAAATAATCTGCTCAGACCCCAAACAAGGAGCATCAAAAGTTGTGCTATAAATTCTCAGACAACACAAAAATTCCTTGATGCCCTTCCAGACTCCTTCTGCCTACCCAAGGACGTCAGAGGACAAAAATCAGTTTTTTGAAAGAAAAAAAAAGTGTTTGGGCTGCAGGGGCAGTATTGAGTAGCCAGATAAAATGTGCCCATTTCAAACGGCCTCAAACTCTATTCTTGCTCGTACAATATGCATATTGTTATTACTATTGGATAGAAAACACTCACTAGTTTCTAAAACCGTTTGAATTATATCTGTGAGTCAAACAGAACTCATTTGGCACAAACTTCCTGACCAGGAAGTGGAAAGTCTGAAATCGAGGCTCTGTTCTACTTCCTGCCTATAAATGGGCATGATACGTATTAGTATACATGCACTTCATAGACCTTCCCCTGGATGTCAAGAGGCGGTGAGAGAAGAAATTGAGTGTTTATCTTGGTCTGAAGTGGAATATAAGCTCTTTGTATGACGTGCCCCCCATTTCCTGTTTTCTGGAGAGCGCGAGGAGGTACCTGGATTTGCCTTCTGTTTAGCTGCCGTTATAGGCGACTACTATCTCCGGCTTTGATTTTATTTGATACATGTGACCATATCATCGTAAAGTATGTTTTTTCAATATAGTTGAATCAGATTATTGAAATTTTTTCGGGAGTTTTGCCGTGTTCCGTTCTCTGAGTTTGGTGACGATGGAGAGATTTGCGCCACTTGGCTAGTGTGCTTGCTAATTCAAGAGGGAAAGAGGCCGTTCTAAATCCAAACAACGATTGTTCCCGACAAAGGACCCCTTGTCCAATATTCTGATGAAAGATCAGCAAAAGTAAGAAACATTTTATGATGCTATTTCATATATCTGTCGTACATGTAAACTAGTCGTCGGCGCCCAACTTTTGGGTTCTCTAGCTATACCAAAGCTGGATGTCGTAATGAAGTTTTTTTTTTTAATTCTAACACGGCGATTTTATTAAGAACTAATGGATCTATCATTTCTTATACAACATGTGTTTTTTAGTTATGTTTATGAATAGCTATTTGGCCAGAATATGTGTGTCAGAAAAAGTGTCAGAAAAATATCCAAACGTTGTGGGAAATAGTAGCTACGTTAGCACAATGTATAATCACTGATTTCAGCTCTAAATATGCACATTTTCGAACAAAACATAAGTGTATGTAAAACCTGATGTTATAGGAATGTCATCTGATGAAGAATATCAAGGTTAGTCAAAAATTATATATCTTTTACTGGTTTATTACGATCGCTAACCTTTGCTACTGGGAAATGGCTATTGTGGTAAGCTAATATAACGCTATATTGTGTTTTCGCTGTAAAACACTTAATAAATCGGAAATATTGGCTGGAATCACAAGATGCCTGTCTTTCATTTGCTGTACACTATGTATTTTTCAGAAATGTTTTATGATGAGTAATTAGGTATTTGACGTTGGTGTCTGTAATTATTATGGCTGCTTTCGGTGCAATTTCTGATTGTAGCTGCAATGTAAACTATGATTTATACCTGAAATATGCACATTTTTCGAACAAAACATAGATTTATTGTATAACATGTTATACGACTGTCATCTGATGAAGTTGTTTGTTGGTTTGTTTGGTTGGTTCTTGGTTAGTTAGGTTGGCTTTGTGCATGCTACCTGTGCTGTGAAAAATGTCTGTCCTTTTTTTGTATTTGGTGGTGAGCTAACATAAATATACGTGCTGTTTTCGCTGTAAAACATTTTAAAAATCGGACATGTTGGCTGGATTCACAAGATGTGTACCTTTCATTTGCTGTATTGGACTTGTTAATGTGTGAAAGTTAAATATTTCTAAAAAATGTATTTTGAATTTCGCACCCTGCACTTGAGCTGGCTGTTGTCATATTGTGGGCGGCCTCGGGCTTGCAGCCAGAAGAAGTTAACCACCTAACTGAGGAACTCAATTTAACCTTGCGCAATACCTTAGATGCAGTTGCACCCCTAAAAACTAAAAACATTTGTCATAAGAAACTAGCTCCCTGGTATACAGAAAATACCCGAGCTCTGAAGCAAGCTTCCAGAAAATTGGAACGGAAATGGCGCCACACCAAACTGGAAGTCTTCCGACTAGCTTGGAAAGACAGTACCGTGCAGTATCGAAAGCCCTCACTGCTGCTCGATCATCCTACTTTTCCAACTTAATTGAGGAAAATAAGAACAATCCAAAATTTATTTTTGATACTGTTGCAAAGCTAACTAAAAAGCAGCATTCCCCAAGAGAGGATGGCTTTCACTTCAGCAGTAATAAATTCATTAACTTCTTTGAGGAAAAGATCATGATCATTAGAAAGCAAATTACGGACTCCTCTTTAAATCTGCGTATTCCTCCAGGGCTTAGCTGTCCTGGATCTGTACAGCTCTGCCAGGGCCTGGGATCGGGAGAGACACTTAAGTGTTTTAGTACTATATCTCTTGACACAATGATGAAAATAATCATGGCCTCTAAACCTTCGAGCTGCATACTGGATCCTATTCCAACTAAACTACTGAAAGAGCTGCTTCATGTGCTTGGCCCTCCTATGTTGAATATAATAAATGGCTCTCTATCCACCGGATGTGTACCAAACTCACTAAAAGTGGCAGTAATAAAGCCTCTCTTGAAAAAACCAAACCTTGACCCGGAAAATATAAAAAACTATCTGCCTATATCGAATCTTCCATTCCTCTCAAAAATTTTAGAAAAAGCTGTTGCACAGCAACTCACTGCCTTCCTGAAGACAAACAATGTATACGAAATGCTTCAGTCTGGTTTTAGACCCCATCATAGCACTGAGACTGCACTTGTGAAGGTGGTAAATGACCTTTTAATGGCGTCAGACCGAGGCTCTGCATCTGTCCCCGTGCTACTAGACCTTAGTGCTGCCTTTGACACCATCGATCACCACATTCTTTTGGAGAGACTGGAAACCCAAATTGGTCTACACGGACAAGTTCTGGCCTGGTTTAGATCTTATCTGTCGGAAAGATATCATTTTGTCTCTGTGAATGGTTTGTCCTCTGACAAATCAACTGTACATTTCGGTGTTCCTCAAGGTTCTGTTTTAGGACCACTATTGTTTTCACTATATATTTTACCTCTTGGGGATGTTATTCGAAAACATAATGTTAACTTTCACTGCTATGCGGATGACACACAGCTGTACATTTCAATGAAACATGATGAAGCCCCAAAATTCCCCTCGCTAGAAGCCTGTGTTTCAGACATAAGGAAGTGGATGGCTGAAAACGTTCTACTTTTAAACTCAGACAAAACAGAGATGCTTGTTCTACGTCCCAAGAAACAAAGAGATCTTCTGTTAAATCTGACAATTAATCTTGATGGTTGTAAAGTCGTCTCAAATAAAACTGTGAAGGACCTCAGCGTTACTCTTGACCCTGATCTCTCTTTTGACGAACATATCAAGACTGTTTCAAGGACAGCTTTTTTCCATCTACGTAACATTGCAAAAATCAGACATTTTCTGTCCAAAAATGATGCAGAAAAATTAATACATGCATTTGTTACTTCTAGGTTAGACTACTGCAATGCTCTACTTTCCGGCTACCCGGATAAAGCACTAAATAAACTTCAGTTAGTGCTAAATACGGCTGCTAGAATCCTGACTAGAACCAAGAAATTTGATCATATTACTCCAGTGCTAGCTTCCCTACACTGGCTTCCTGTTAAGGCAAGGGCTGATTTCAAGGTTTTACTGTTAACCTATAAAGCGTTACATGGGCTTGCTCCTACCTATCTTTCCGAGTTGGTCCTGCCGTACATACCTACACGTACGCTACGGTCACAAGACGCAGGCCTCCTAATTGTCCCTAGAATTTCAAAGCAAACAGCTGGAGGCAGGGCTTTCTCCTATAGATCTACATTTTTATGGAATGGTCTGCCTAACCATGTGAGAGACGCAGACTCGGTCTCAACCTTTAAGTCTTTACTGAAGACATATGATTGAGTGTAGTCTGGCCCAGGAGTGTGAAGGTGAACGGAAAGGCTCTGGAGCAACGAACCGCCCTTGCTGTCTCTGCCTGGCCGGTTCCACTCTCTCCACTGGGATTCTCTACCTCTAACCCTATTACAGGGGCTGAGTCACTGGCTTACTGGTGCTCTTTCACGCCGTCCCTAGGAGGGGTGCGTCACTTGAGTGGGTTGAGTTACTGACGAGATCTTCCTGTCTGGGTTGGCGCCCCCCCTTGGTTTGTGCTGTGGTGGAGATCTTTGTGGGCTATAATCAGCCTTGTGTCAGGATTGTAAGTTAGTGGTTGAAGATATCCCTCTAGTGGTGCGGGGGCTGTGCTTTGGCAAAGTGGATGCGGTTATATCCTTCCTGTTTGGCCCTGTCCGGGGGTATCATCGGATGGGGCCACAGTGTCTCCTGACCCCTCCTGTCTCAGCCTCCAGTATTTATGCTGCAGTAGTTTGGTTCCGGGGGCTAGGGTCAGTTGGTTATATCTGGAGTACTTCTCCTGTCTTATCCAGTGTCCTGTGTGAATTTAAGTATGCTCTCTCTAATTCTCTCCTTCTCTCTTTCTTTCTCTCTCGGAGAACCTGAGCACTAAGGACCATACGTCAGGACTACCGGCATGATAACTCCTTGCTGTCCCCAGTCCACCTGGCCTTGCTGCTGTTCCAGTTTCAACTGTTCTGCCTGCGGTTATGGAACCCCTACCTGTCCCAGACCTGCTGTTTTCAACTCTTAATGATCGGCTATGAAAAGCCAACTGACATTTATTCCCGATTATTATTTGACCATGCTTGTCATTTATGAACATTTTGAACATCTTGGCCATGTTCTGTTATAATCTCCACCCGGCACAGCCAGAAGAGGACTGGCCACCCCTTATAGCCTGGTTCCTCTCTAGGTTTCTTCCTAGGTTTTGGCCTTTCTAGGGAGTTTTTCCTATCCACCGTGCTTCTACACCTGCATTGCTTGCTATTTGGGGTTTTAGGCTGGGTTTCTGTACAGCACTTCGAGATATTAGCTGATGTACGAAGGGCTATATAAAATAAACTTGATTGATTGATTGAGCAACTTCCCTTTATTGTACAACTTCGTTCATTTTTGTCTGAAAATTGTATTTTTAATATAAACCAATCAGGTTTTAGGCCTGGGCATAGTACTACCACAGCAACCATGCTAGTTGTTAATGATCTTGCCAATGCCTTGGATGCTAAAAAGAGCTGTGCTGCCTTGTTCATTGACCTGTCAAAGGCATTTGATAGTGTTGATAATTCTGTTTTGCTGAAGATATTATCAAGAGTAGGCTATACAATCGGTTTATGGGATATACAAGCTGTTTATGGTTTCAGAATTATTTTAGCGACAGAACTCAGGCCATCCTAATAGATGGGGTTAAATCTGAACTTCTTGAGATTGAAAAAGGTGTTCTTCAGGATTCGATTTTGGGTCCATTATTGTTCACTTTGTATATTAATGATATAGGAAAACTGTTAATACATGCAACATTAATTTCTATGCAGATGACACACGTTTGTATTCCTGTGCCACCTCAGTGCAGCAGGCCATTCAAATTTGTGTTAAATACAAGTAAAACCAAGCTCATGCTGTTCCATAGGTCATGAAATGTTGATCCTGAGTACCTGCATATTTGCTCTATAATTTGAGCCCAAATTGAGCATGTTTCTCAATATAAATATAAAAAATCTGACTAAGAAGATAAGATCCAAGATGTTTTTTTAACTTCTTGCCACTATAGGGGGTGCTGTTTCGCATTAGCATAATTTGCTCTACAGATTAAACTGCCTAGTACTCAATTCTTGCTCGTACAATATGCATATTATTGTTATTATTGGATAGAAAACACTCTCTAGTTTCTATAGCCGTTTGAATTATGTCTCTGAGTGGAACAGAACTCATTCTACAGCACTTTTCCTGATATGGAGTGAGATTTCAGAAATCTTGGCCTCTGATCCCTGGTCAGTTTTAATGTCCCTGTAAATGCTATGAGGATACAAACACTGTCCACGCCTTCCTCTAGATGTCAGTAAGTGGTGACAATTTGAATGGAGTCGATTGCGCAATCAGGGCCTGTATAAAAGGCCAAAGACCGGAAGTACCGTTCTTTTGCTCCCTGCGCCTGACGCACGATGGACGTCGGACCTGCTCTCTTTCCAAGCTGTTGTTTAGCCAGTAATATATCGCCGGTCATGTTTTTACTCGTTATAGGTGTTAAAAACATCATAAGGTAGTTAATTTAAACCGTTTTATAGCAATTTATATCCGTTTAGTGCGATTTTGAGGCATTGCTTTGTGATGCACTTTGAAGCGCCGGGCACGTTTCGGGGTCCCGGTCGAACGTTAGTGGGCATTTCGACGGACAAGAGGACATCTTTCTACCAAAAGAAGATTAGACCCAAGAAAGGATACATTGCCCAACATTCTGATGGAAGATCACCTCATAGTAAGAAATATTTAAGATGATAAATCGTTGTTCTGTCGAAAAATGTTAAACGCATATTCCGCCATTTTTTTTGGTATAGCTTCGCTTGGCGAACCCTGTATTGCACAGTAAGGATAATTTTAGAAATGTAATTCAGCGATTGCATTAACCTGTCTAGGATCAGCGTGGCGCTAGCGGCACTCCCCCCCCCCCCCCACTGAAAAACCAGTGCCGCGAAATTCAAAAAAAATATTTTTTTAAAATATTTAACTTTCACACATTAAAGTCCAATACAGCTAATGAAAGACACAGATCTTATGAATCCAGTCAACATTTCCGATTTTTAAAATGTTTTACAGGGAAGACACAATATGTAAAGATGTACATCTATTACCTAAAAAACACATTAGCATATTCCACCATCTTTTATTTGTCCACCAACACCAGTAGCCATCACCAATTCGGCTAAACTAAGATATTTATAGCCCCTAACCAACAAAAAAACTCATTAGATGACAGTCTGATAACATATTTATGGTATGGGATAGGTTTTGTTAGAAAAAAGTGCATATTTCAGGTATATGGCATAGTTTACAATTGCACCCACCATCACAAATGGACTAGAATAATTACAATGAGCAACGTGTTTACCTAACTACTAATCATCAAACATTTCGTAAAAATACACAGCATACACGAATCGAAAGACACAGATCCTGTGAATACAGACAATATTTCAGATTTTCTAAGTGTCTTACAGCGAAAACACAATAAATCGTTATATTAGCTTAGCACATAGCAATTAGCAGCCCAGCATTGATTCTAGCCAAAGTGAGCGATAAAAGTCAACATCGCCAAAAGATATTAATTTTTTCACTAACCTTCTCAGAATTCTTCCGATGACACTCCTGTAACATCACATTACAACATGCATATACAGTTTGATCGAAAATGTTTATATTTAGCCACCAAAATCATGGTTAGACAATGTGAAATGTAGACAAGCTGGTAAAGAAAACGTCCTTGCGCCACTTAGACAGTGATCTACTCTTATACATAAATACTCATAAACGTGACTAAAAAATATAGGGTGGACAGGGATTGATAGACAATTTAATTCTTAATACAATTGCGTTATTACATTTTTTAATTTATCCTTACTTTTCAATACAGTTTGCGCCAAGCGAAGCTACGTCAAAAAACATGGCGTCCTAAGCCACTAAAATGTTTCGACAGAAACACGATTTATCATAATAAAAATGTCCTACCTTGAGCTGTTCTTCCATCAGTATCTTGGGCAAAGGATCCTTTCTTGGGAGAAATCGTCTTTTGGTGGAAAGCTGTCCTCTTGCCATGTGGAAATGTCAACTACGTTCGGGATGAACTGAAAAGCGTGACCAACTTTTCACATCGTTGCAAAAATAAATGTCCCAAAATCGCACTAAACGGATATAAATTGCTATAAAACGCTTTAAATTAACTACTTTGTGATGTTTGTAACTCCTATAACGAGTGAAAAGATGACCGGAGAAATATAACAGGCTAAACTAACGCTTGGAACAGGAGAGGGTCGGTGTCTTCCACGCGCGTTACGCAGCAAGAAAAGACTTGCTAGCTAAAGGTTTTTTTCATTTGTAGGGCCTGTGAACGAGCAATCGAGCCCGTTGGAATCGTCATCACGTAAAGGCATCCAGGGGAAGACGTAAGAAGTGTCCGTATAGTCATAGCAACGACAGTGCCCGTTTAAATGACTTCAGAAAAGTGGCCAACGTTTCTCAAATCTGACTCCATGTCAGGGAAATTGCTGTAGAATGGGCTCTGTTCCACTTAGAGACAAAATTTCAACTCCTATAGAAACTATAGACTGTTTTCTATCCAATAATAATAATAATATGCATATTGTACGATCAAGGATTTTGTGGGAAGCCGTTTAAAAAATTAGCCACATTAGCATAAATAGTCTAAACAGCGCCCCCATCCCCAACAGGTTAAGAACTAATTTGTCTTTCGATAGCTGTCCAACTTATATTTTTTTAGTCAAGTTTATGAATAGTTATTCATGAGACAAGATCACTGTCAAATATGGCGCCCGACATTTTCAGGCTAGTTTTGCTAGTATTGTCATTGTATAACCACGTTTTTTTGTGGCTAAATATGCACATTTTCGAACAAACTCTATATGTATGTTGTAATATGATGTTACAGGAGTGTCATCGGAAGAATTCTGAGAAGGTTAGTGAAAAAATGTATATATTTTGGCGATGATTACGTTATCGCTCTCTTTGGCTTGAATCAATGCTCGGGTAACGTTTGCACATGTGGTATGCTAATATAACGATTTATTGTGTTTTCGCTGTAAAACACTTAGAACATCTGAAATATTGTCTGAATTCACAAGATCTGTGTCTTTCCATTGCTTTGAGCTGTGTATTTTTAAGAAATGTTTTATGATTAGTAATTAGGTAATACACGTTGCTCTCTGTATTTATTCTAGTCGAGTTGTGATGGTGGGTGCAATTGTAAACTATGATTTATACCTGAAATATGCAAATTTTTCTAACAAAACCTATCCTATACAATAAATATGTTATCAGACTGTCATCTGATGAGGTTTTTTCTTGGTTAGTGGCTATCAATATCTTTATTTGGCCGAATTGGTGATAGCACCTGATGGAGTAAGAAACTGATGGAGTTAGAAAAGTGGTGTCTTTTGCTAACGTGGTTAGCTAATAGATTTACATATTTTGTCTTCCCTGTAAAACATTTTAAAAATCTGAAATGGTGGCTTTATTCACAAGATCTGTATCTTTCATTTGGTGTCTTGGACTTGTGATTTAATGATATTTAGATGCTACTATTTAATTGGGACGCTATGCTAGCGATGCTAGCATAGTGTGGGGGGGTGGGGGTGGGGGGTGATCCCGGATCCGGGGTTGAGAGGCGGTAAAAGTTGAATTGATTTTGAAAAAATCATGCCTTAGTATTAAAAATAGGAGAAAGATTGTTCAACCAATGCTTATCCCTGTATTGGATTTTGGTGATATTGTTTACATGCATGCGGCAACCTTTGTTTTAAAACTCTTGGACGCAGTCTACCATTCAGCAATTTGTTTTAGCACAGGGGAAAATTCTAGGACTCATGATTGTAGTCTGTACAAAAATGTGGCATGGACCTCTCTGTCTGTAAGAAGAGAGCTGCATTCTCTTTTATTTATTTACAAAGCAATCTTACAGAAACTCCCTCTATAGGTAACATCATTAATTAAGATGAGAATCATAAGTTACCAAACCCGTTCACAAGAATGGATAACACTCCAGTCTCCACAGATTTGGGAAAATCTGCATACATTTTTTTTTGCCCCAAATTCATCTAACAATCTGCAGAATTCATTGCAGTTAGATGTGCTGGTGCCACTCAGGCAGTTTAAATTATTGATTGAGGGCCTCTATGTAGTTGAATGTGATTGCTTTTATTAAATGTTTGTTTAATTGTGCTGATTTATATTGTTTTATGCACATGTACAGTGGGGCAAAAAAGTATTTAGTCAGCCACCAATTGTGAAGGTTCTCCTAGTTAAAAAGATGAGAGAGGTGTCACGTTCCTGACCTTATTTCCTTTGTTTAGTCTTGTTTAGTTGGTCAGGACGTGAGCTGGGTGGGCATTCTATGTTATGTGTTTCTATGTTGGGTTGTCAACTAGCCTGATATGGTTCTTAATCAGGGGCAGGTGTTTTACGTTTCCTCTGATTGAGAACCATATTAAGGTAGACTGTTTTCACTGTTTGTTTGTGGGTGATTGTTGCTGTGTCTGTGTTTGTTCGCAACACGGTACTGTTTCGTTTCGTTTCGTTTGTTCCTTCCTGTTCATGCGTTCATTTTTTATATGTTCTCAAGTTCAGGTCTGTTCACGTCGTTTATTGTTTTGTAGTTTGTTTAAGTGTTTTTCCGTCTTCGTTTATAATAATAAATAAGTATGTATTCAAACCACGCTGCATATTGGTCCGATCCTTGCTCCTCCTCAGACGAGGAGGAAGACGAGCGTTACAAGAGGCCTGTAATTGTCATCATAGGTACACTTCAACTATGACAGACAAAATAAGAAAAAAAATCCAGAAAATCACATTTTTTATTTATTTATTTGCAGATTATGGTGGAAAATAAGTATTTGGTCAATAACAAAAGTTTATCTCAATACTTTGTTATATACCCTTTGTTGGCAATGACAGAGGTCAAACGTTTTCTGTAAGTCTTCACAAGGTTTTCACACACTGTTGCTGGTATTTTGGCCCATTCCTCCATGCAGATCATCTCTAGAGCAGTGATGTTTTGGGGCTGATGCTGGGCAACACTGACTTTCAACTCCCTCCAAAGATTTTCTATGGGGTTGAGATCTGGAGACTGGCTAGGCCACTCCAGGACCTTGACATGCTTCTTACGAAGCCACTCCTTCGTTGCCCGGGCGGTGTGTTTGGGATCATTGTCATGCTGAAAGACCCAGCCACGTTTCATCTTCAATGCCCTTGCTGATGGAAGGAGGTTTTCACTCAAAATCTCACGATACATCGCCCCATTCATTCTTTCCTTTACACGGATCAGTCGTCCTGGTCCCTTTGCAGAAAACAGCCCCAAAGCATGATGTTTCCACCCCCATGCTTCACAGTAGGTATGGTGTTCTTTGGATGCAACTCAGCATTCTTTGTCCTCCAAACACGACGAGTTGAGTTTTTACCAAAAAGTTCTATTTTGGTTTCATCTGACCATATGACATTCTCCCAATCTTCTTCTGGATCATCCAAATGCTCTCTAGCAAACTTCAGACGGGCCTGGACATGTACTGGCTTAAGCAGGGGGACACGTCTGGCACTGCAGGATTTGAGTACCTGGCGGCGTAGTGTGTTACTGATGGTAGGCTTTGTTACTTTGGTCCCAGTTCTCTGCAGGTCATTCACTAGGTCCCCCCGTGTGGTTCTGGGATTTTTGCTCACCGTTCTTGTGATAATTTTGACCCCACGGGGTGAGATCTTGCGTGGAGCCCCAGATCGAGGGAGATTATCAGTGGTCTTGTATGTCTTCCATTTCCTAATAATTGCTCCCACAGTTGATTTCTTCAAACCAAGCTGCTTACCTATTGCAGATTCAGTCTTCCCAGCCTGGTGCAGGTCTACAATTTTGTTTCTGGTGTCCTTTGACAGCTCGTTGGTCTTGGCCATAGTGGAGTTTGGAGTGTGACTGTTTGAGGTTGTGGACAGGTGTCTTTTATACTGACAACAAGTTCAAACGGGTGCCATTAATACAGGTAACGAGTGGAGGACAGAGGAGCCTCTTAAAGAAGAAGTTACAGGTCTGTGAGAGCCAGAAATCTTGCTTGTTTGTAGGTGACCAAATGCTTATTTTCCACCATAATTTGCAAATAAATTCATTAAAAATCCTACAATGTGATTTTCTGGATTTTTTCCAACCATTTTGTCTGTCATAGTTGAAGTGTACCTATGATGAAAATTACAGGCCTCTCATCTTTTTAAGTGGGAGAACTTGCACAATTGGTGGCTGACTAAATACTTTTTTGCCCCACTGTATGTTGTTTTAATAGTCTGTTTTTATTGTAATGTGTACAAGGCTCTCTTGTGAAATAGATTTTTAATCTCAATGTGACTTCCTGTTTAAAGTAAGGTTAAATAAAATAAAATAAAAGTGGGGATAGTGGATATTTTCAAGCAGGTGGGTATATCATCCTGAGCTATGGAGAGATTGAAAATGTCCGAAGTGATCTTGCACACTGTCAGTTTGAGGCCGACCTCATCCGAGATCTTTGCCAATTTATGAAATTGCTTATCCCAGATACTAATAACCATGCACCCATTAAAACTTCTCTAGGATAGGGGGCAGCATTTTCACATTTGGATGAAAAGCATACCCAAATTCAACTGCCAGCCACTCATCCCCAGAAGATAAGATATGCATATTGTTAGTAGATTTGGATGGGAAACACTCTGAAGTTTCTAAAACTATTTGAATCATGTCTGTGAGTATAACATAACTTATTTAGCAGTCGAAACCCCGAGGACGAACCATTCAGATTTTTTTGTTGTTGAGGTCACTCTCTTTTCAATGAGGTTTCATTGGGAAACCAGATTTCTAAGGGACCTGCTTGCAGTTCCTACCGCTTCCACTGGATGTCAACAGTCTTGAGAAATTGGTTGAGGTTATTCCTTTGTGTAATGAAGAAGTACGGCCATCTTGAACGAGAGTCTCTTGAAGTGTCCTGTTAGATAGAAGCGAGTGACCAGAAAGCTAGCTATAGTTGGTTTTAATCCTGTATTGAACACAGATCATCCCGTCTTCAATTGTATTGATTATTTACGTAAAAAAATACCTAAAGTTGTATTACAAAAGTAGTTTGACATTTTTTGGCAAAGTTTACAGGTAACCTTTGAGATATTTTGTAGTCACGTTTGAGCAAGTTGGGACCGGTGTTTTTCTGGATCAAACACGCCAAATAAATGGACATTTTGGATATATATCGACGGAATTATTTGAACAAAAGGACCGTTTGTGATGTTTATGGGACATATTGGAGTGCCAACAACAGAAGCTTGTCAAAGGTAAGGCATGAATTATATTTTTATTTTTGTGTTTTGTGTCGCGCCTGCAGGGTTGAAATATGCTTATCTCTCTTTGTTTACAATGGTGCTAACTCAGATAATAGCATCGTTTGCTTTCGCCGAAAAGCCTATTTGAATTCTGACATGTTGGCTGGATTCACAACCAGTGTAACTTTAATTTGGTATCTTTCATGTGTGATTTAATGAAAGATAGATTTTTATATATATTTATATATATATTATACTTTTATAATTTGAATTTGGCGCTCTGCATTTTCTCTGGCTTTTTGCCAAGTGAGACAGTAGCGTCCCGCCTAAACTCAGATTTTTGGATATATATATGAACTTTACCGAACAAAACATACATGTATTGTGTAACATGAAGTCCAATGAGTGTCATCTGATGAAGATCATCAAAGGTTAGTGTTAAATTTGATCTCTATTTCTGCTTTTTGTTACTCCTCTCTTTGGCTGGAAAAATGGCTGTGTTTTTCTGTGGCTATGTACTGACCTAACATAATCGTTTGGTGTGCTTTCGCCGTAAATCCTTTTTGAAATCAGACATGTTGGCTGGATTCACAACCAGTGTAGCTTTAATTTGGTGTCTTTCATGTGTGATTTAATGAAAGTTAGATTTTTATAGTAATTTTTATAGTAATTACTATTTTTTGAATATGGCGCTCTGCATTTTCTCTGGCTTTTTGCCAAGTGAGTGTCACGTTCCTGACCTGTTTTCTGTTAGTTTTTTATGCGTTAGTTGGTCAGGACGTGAGTTTGGGTGGGCAGTCTATGTTTTCTGTTTCTATGTTGGTTTAAAGGGTGACCTAATATGGCTCTCAATTAGAGGCAGGTGTTTTTCATTTCCTCTGATTGAGAGTCATATTAAGGTAGGTGTTTTCACACTGTTTGTTTGTGGGTGGTTGTCTCCTGTGTCAGTGTCTGTATGTTACGCCACACGGGACTGTTCTCGGTATGTTTGTTCGTTCGGTTTTTGTGTAGTCAGTTTTCCTGTTATTGCGTTCTTCGTGTTTCATGTAAGTTCGTCGTCCAGGTCTGTCTACATTCGTTTTGTTATTTTGTTAGTTTATTCAAGTATAGTTCGTTTTCTGTCTTCGTTGTTTTGTCGTGTCTTAAATAAATCATGTCATTTCACAACGCTGCGCCTTGGTTCAATCCATGCTCCTCCTCTTCAGATGAAGAGGAGGAGGACTACCATTACAGAACCACCCACCGATCCAGAACCAAGCGGCGTGAATTCGAGCAGTGGCCTGCTACACAGGAATCCTGGACATGGGATGAAATATTGGAGGGAAAAGGACACTGGGCTCATATTGGGGAATATCGCCATGCTCGTGAGGAGATGGAAGCAGCGCGAGCCCAGGAGCGGTGGTATGAGGAGGCAGCAAAGAGACGTGGCTGGAAACCGGAGAATGAAGCTAAAAACCCGATTTATGAAGGTATGCGGCTAGCACGGAAGCCCGTGAAGAAACCCCAAAAATTTCTTGGGGGGGGGCCAAGAGGTAGTGGGCCAAGGGCAGGTAGGAGACCTGCGCCCACTTCCCAGGCTAACCGTGGAGAGCGGGAGTACGGGCAGACACCGTGTTACGCAGTAGAGCGCACGGTGTCTCCTGTACGTGTTCATAGCCCGGTGCGGGTTATTCCACCTCCCCGCACTGGTAGGGCTAGATTGGGCATTGAGCCAGGTGCCATGATGCCGGCTCAACGCGTCTGGTCTCCAGTGCGTCTCCTCGGGCCGGCATACATGGCACCAGCCTTACGCATGGTGTCCCCGGTTCGCCTACATAGCCAGTGCGGGGAGGTGGAATAACCCGCACTGGTCGGGCGACGGGGAGTATTCAACCAGGTAAGGTTGGGCAGGCTCAGTGCTCAAGGGAGCCAGTACGCCTACACGGTCCGGTTTATCCGGCGCCACCTTCCCGCCCCAGCTCAGTACCACCAGTGCCTACACCACGCACCAGGCTTCCAGTGCGTCTCCAGAGCCCTGTTCCTCCTCCACGCACTCTCCCTATGGTGTGCGTCTCCAGAGCCCTGTTCCTCCTCCACGCACTCTCCCTATGGTGCGTGTCTCCAGCACAGTGCCTCCAGTTCCGGCACCACGCACTAAGCCTCCTGTGCGTCTCCAGAGCCCTGTACGCACTGTTCCTTCTCCCCGTACTCGTCCTGATGTGCGTGCACTCAGCCCGGTGCCACCAGTGCCGGCACCACGCACCAGGCCTATAGTGCACTTTGAGAGGTCAGTGTGCCCTGTCCCTGCTCCCCGCACTAGGCTTGAAGTGCGTGTCTCCAGTCCGGTGCCTCCAGTTCCGGCACCACGCACCAGGCCAACAGTGCGTCTCAGCCGGCCAGAGTCTGCCGTCTGCCCAACGGCGCCTGAACTGTCCGTCTGCCAAGCGCTGCATGAACTGCCCGTCTGTATTGAGCCTTCAAAGTCGCCCGTCTGCCATGAGCCTGCAAAGCCGCCCGTCTGCCATGAGCCTACAGAGCCTTCCGCCAGACAGGAGCCGCTAGAGCCTTCCGCCAGACAGGATCGGTCTGAGCCATCCGTCTCCGCAGCGCCATCTGAGCCATCCGTCTCCACAGCGCCATCTGAGCCATCTGTCTCCGCAGCGCCATCTGAGCCATCCGTCTCCGCAGCACCATCTGAGCCATCCGTCTCCTCAGCGCCATCTGAACCATCCGTCTCCCCAGCGCCGTCTGAGCCATCCGTCTGTCCCGAGTCATTAGAGCCGCCCGTCTGTCCCGAGCCGTCAAAGCCGTTAGTCAGTCAGGAGCCGCTAGAGCCATTCGTCAGTCAGGATCTGCCAGAGCCGCCAACCAGACAGGATCTGCCAGAGCCGCCAACCAGACAGGATCTGCCAGAGCCGCCAACCAGACAGGATCTGCCAGAGCCGCCAACCAGACAGGATCTGCCAGAGCCGCCAACCAGACAGGATCTGCCAGAGCCGCCAACCAGACAGGATCTGCCAGAGCCGCCAACCAGACAGGATCTGCCAGAGCCGCCAACCAGACAGGATCTGCCAGAGCCGTCAGCCAGCCATGAGCGTCCAGAGTCGTCAGCCAGCCATGAGCGTCCAGAGCCGTCAGCCAGCCCGGAGCTGCCAGTAATCCAGAACTGCCCCTCAGTCCAGAGCTGTCTCTCTGTCCGGAGCTGCCTTTCAGTCCGGAGTTGCCCCTCTATCCTGAGCTATCTCTTTATCCTAAGCTACCTCTCTATTCTGAGCTACCTCTCTATCTCGACCTACCTCGCTGTCCTGAGCTACCTGGACTTGGTGTTGCCCCTTATATTAGGTGGGTGGAGAAAGAGGGTGGTCATTCTAAGGGGGAGATGTAAGCTGTGATTGACTATGGTGGGGTGGGGACCTCGCCCTGAGCCTGAGCCACCACCGTGGTCAGATGCCCACCCAGACCCTCCCCTAGACTTTGTGCTGATTCGCCCGGAGTTCGCACCTTAAGGGGAGGGGTTATGTCACGTTCCTGACCTGTTTTCTGTTAGTTTTTTATGTGTTAGTTGGTCAGGACGTGAGTTTGGGTGGGCAGTCTATGTTTTCTGTTTCTATGTTGGTTTAAAGGGTGACCTAATATGGCTCTCAATTAGAGGCAGGTGTTTTTCATTTCCTCTGATTGAGAGTCATATTAAGGTAGGTGTTTTCACACTGTTTGTTTGTGGGTGGTTGTCTCCTGTGTCGGTGTCTGTATGTTACGCCACACGGGACTGTTCTCGGTATGTTTGTTCGTTCGGTTTTTGTGTAGTCAGTTTTCCTGTTATTGCGTTCTTTGTGTTTCATGTAAGGGAAGTCCCCCCCCAATTGTACAAAATAACATGGCAACTTATTGGCACCGAGCGCAGCATATACACGATGGACAAGTACACTAGTTCTGGCCCGCTTTCATCCAAAGCTGATGGCAAATGCCATGCTGCAAATGAGCTGTGTAACACTCCAAAATTCCTATAGTGGGCGAGTGTGTTCCATCTAAATTTTTCATAGGCTTTATGTAACGCAAGTCAAAACCCAAGAGTCAAATTTTGAGATTTTGAAAGTTTTGGGAAAAACTTATCACCCCCTTAAAAAAGTGCTTTCTGGACCGTTTTTTGAAATTCTTTCGAGTTTTATGTCAATTACACATGTGTAAGAACTATATGAAAATACTTTTTTCAAATTTTATTAACATAGTTTTTTTTTATTTATTTTTTTGAACTTAAGGTATATGTTTTGTACATTTGGAATGTGATTTCATAGGAAGTCAAAAGTCAAAAGTCAAAAATGTCAAAAATTTGGAAAAAACGTATCACCCCCTTTAAAAAAGTGCTTTCTGGACCGTTTTTCGAAATTCTTTCGAGTTTTATGGCAATTACACATGTGTAAGAACTGTATGAAAATACATTAGTCACATTTTATTATCATAATTTTTTGTAAATGTTTATTTGAACTTAAGCAATATGTTTTGTGCATTTGGAATATGATTTCATAGGAAGTCAAAAGTCAAAAGTCAAAAATGTCAAAAATTTGGAAAAAACGTATCACCCCCTTTAAAAAAGTGCTTTCTGGACCGTTTTTCGAAATTCTTTCGATTTTTAGGTCAATTACACATGTATAAGAACTGTATGAAAATACATTAGTCACATTTTATTATCATAATTTTTTTGTAAATGTTTATTTGAACATAAGGAATATGTTTTGTGCATTTGGAATATGATTTCATAGGAAGTCAAAAGTCAAAAGTCAAAAATGTCAAAAATTTGGAAAAAACGTATAACCTCCTTTAAAAAAGTGCTTTCTGGACCGTTTTTTGAAATTCTTTAGATTTTTAGGTCAATTACACATGTATAAGAACTGTATGAAGATACTTTAGTCACATTATAATATCATAATTTTTTTTGAAATGTTTAATTGTACTTAAGGAATATGTTTTGTGCGTTTGGAATATGATTTCATAGGAAGTCAAAAGTCAAAAGTCAAAAATGTGAATAAATTAGAAAAAACTTATCAAACCCTTTAAAAAAGTGCTTTTTTGGATTTCATAGTCAAAAATAACATTTTGTTTTTAAAAGGCCAAAATTAAGCATTTAAAACGGTTTTGAAAAATGACACCTGGTACCCAAAACATGAAACATAGAATATTTTTTGACTTTTTTTGGAAACCTCCTTAAATCACTCAGGCCAGCACCCATTGATTTTTGCCCGTAGAATAGTGCTCCCAGAGCGGGTATGGAATTCTGGATGCCCCCTAAAAGCAATTTCAACCATGGCACCTGGTAACCCAAAAAATGAAACAGAATATTTTTTGACTTTTTTTGGAAACCTCCTTAAATCACTCAGGCCGGACCCCCATTGACACGAGAAGAAAAAACAAAACAAAAATTTCCAGAAGAAAAAACATAGAATATTTTCTGACTTTTTTTGAAAACCTCCATAAATCACTCAGGCCAGCACACATTGATTTTTGCCTGTAGTATAGTGCTCCCAGAGCGGGTATGGAAGTCTGGATGCCCCTAAAAGCATTTAAGGCTCTGTGTGTGTGTGTGTGTGTGAGCGAGCTTTTCTTTGACATCTGGTTAGAGAAATGACTGATTTACACTTCATGAGGGTTGCCTAATCACACACTTAAAGTTTTGGAAAGATCTGACTTTTTTAACCCTTTGAAACAGCACCTATGACCCTATTTTAAGGCTCTTCCGGTTGGCACAGGAAGCTTTAAGTAAACACCTATCCTGATCGGGGTATGCTTTTATAGAATCCTGAGTTTTAAGTCTATACGTTAAGAACTGACTGATTTACATAGGGTTGAATGCACTATATATCACAAACTGCTGGTTGGCTATGGCAAAACACTTTTAGGGTGAATTTATCACTTCCGGTTGCTCCAGGAAGCTTAGAATCAACACAGGTAGACCTCATAGTGGCCTGATGGACTGACATCAAAGACAGGTTCATAAGACATTCATAACCCACATAGGGTTTATTTAAATAATGCACGTTACATTTGCATATGATTCAACAGTGAAAAACATCACATCATATTGCAAACATAACACAGTGTTATATTTGCAATATGATGTATTGAATCATATTGCAAACATAACAGAGTGTTACATTTGCAATATGATGTGGTGAATCATATTGCAAACATAACACACAGTGTTACATTTGCAATATGATGTGTTGATTCATATTGCAAATGTAACGCGCATTCTTTAAATACTTTAGAAATACAAAATTGAACATCTTGATGACCTCAGGATGGCCGGCCAGTGTTAGTGGTTCCTCTCCATCGCTCGTTGCGTGGAAATTTCATCATGTCGATTTTGCTGATGGTACCCCCGCGTTGAAACATATTGCAATTGTACAAAAGTCAACTAGCAAGTCGGTGTCCATCAGTCAATTGGATGTTTTCAGACACCAAACTGATACCATCTGACACCAAACTCACTTTTTCCAACTCCTTTAGAAGCCAACTATAACATATTTCAGAGCAGGCCCAAAATTCACAGCGCCTTCCATTTAAACCATAATAAACCAAATAATACGTAGTTATGTTCTAGCTGCGGGTCCAATTTTCACATTATGTTTAGCCCTATGTGAGGCGACCTCGAATCCCAAGTTTCGGCTCGATAGGTCAATCGGTGCCCGAGCAAAACCCTAATTGGTGCTGAAAATCCACTGTTTTCATTGCCTTGCTACGGGGTCCTTGAATGAGCAATCAAACAGGCTCGTTGGGGTCTGTCTTTATGGGCCGAGCCGGTTTCAACGCACCTAGTCTTGAGACTCTGAGACTTTTCTAAATGTCGTCCATTTCGTTGAGCTGAAATGAATTGAAAACATAGCAAATACACGAGGCTGTTTATCGGTCCGAGAACCTTCTAGAGCCACATAAATCACCGTGCACAATCGACCTGAGGTCTAGAACAGGTTTGTAAATTTTCAGAACTCTAGGTCTGACGGTTCTTTAAAAGTTCAAACAAAAGTAACTACTACATGCACTGTCTGCCTCTTAGCCCCTCAGTGTGTCCCTCCATCATTTCTGTTGATTGTGTATTTTTTTTTTTTTTTTAAATCTGATGGGATAAATGACTGATTTACAGTTCAGGAGGGTTGTCTATTCACATATATGAAGTTTTGGAAAGATTTGACCTTTTTAACCCTTCAAAACAGCCCATTTGACACCAATTATGGCACTTCCGGTTGGCACAGGAAGGTGAAAATAAACACATATACTCACTGGAGTATGCTGTTTGAGAATCCTGAATTTTAAGTCTATACGTTAAGAATTGACTGATTTACATAGGGCTGAATGCACTATTTCTCTCAAACTGCAGGTTGGCTATTGCAAACACTTTTAGGGTGTTTTAACCACTTCCGGTTGCTCCAGGAAGCTTAGAATCGACACAGGTAGACCTCATGGTGGCCTGATGGACTGACATCAAAGACAGGTCCATAAGATATTCATAACCCACATAGGCTTTAGGTTGAATTCAGAGGTGCAGTCAATGTATTCCAATGGGGAGACATTTCATTGTAAACTATTTCATGTAAACACCTTCTTTTAACTGTGAAGGGTTAATGCCACAAGGTCAAGGTTAGGCTTGCACAGATCGGGAGGACCTTAGGATTGTTCCTGAGGTGAAATTGTGCATCTAACATTAACGGTTCTCTCTCTGTCTCCCAAAAGCAAATGAAATTGACATTGAGGTCAAAAGGTCATTTGTGTCCGTTCTCTTGTAACGGTCGCTGCGCTCAGACCGAGCGAGCTACGGTCAAGCGGGGCGTCTCGTTGAACTCGGCACGGCCTGGAGATAATAGTAATGCCATTGCAGGCTTTGTGTGTCGTTAAGCACCGTACTTTTTCACTCCATCATTGCTTGTGTGTGTGTTTGTGTGTGAGAGAGAGCTTTCCTTTGACATCTGCTTAGAGAAATGACTGATTTACTGTTCATGAGGGTTGTCTAATTACACAAATGAAGTTTTGAAAAGTTCTGACCTTTTTAACCCTTCGAAACAGAACCATGACTCCATTTTAAGGCACTTCCGGTTGGCACAGGAAGCTATAGTTAAACACATATCTTGACTTGGATATGCTGTTACAGAATCCTGAGTTTTAAATCTATACGTTAAGAATTGAAGGATCTACATAGGGTTGAATGCAGTGATTTTTCAAAATTGCAATTCATGTATATCAGGACATCTTTTAGGCTGATTTAACCACTTCCGGTTGCTCCAGGATGCTTAGAATTGACACAGGTAGACCTCATAGTGGCCTGATGGATTGTTTTCAAAGACAGGTTCATAAGACATTCATAACCCACATAGGCTTCAGGTTGAATTTAGAGGTGCACTCAATGTATTCCTATGGGGCGAAATGTCATTGTAAACTGTTTGATGTAAACGCCTTCTTTTAACTGTGAAGGGTTAATGCCACAAGGTAAAGGTTAGGCTTGCACAGATTGGGAGGACCTTAGGGTTGTTCCTGAGGTGAAATTGTGCTTCTAACCTTAACGGTTCTCTCTCTGTGTCCCAAAAGCAAATGAAATTGACATTAAGGTCAAAAGGTCATTTGTGTCCGTTCTCTTGTAACGGTCGCTGCGCTCAGACCGAGCGAGCTACGGTCAAGCGGGGCGTCTCGTTGAACTCGGCACGGCCTGGAGATAATAGTAATGCCATTGCAGGCTTTGTGTGTCGTTAAGCACCGTACTTTTTCACTCCATCACTGCTTTGTGTGTGTTTTTGTGTGTGAGAGAGCTTTCCTTTGACATCTGCTTAGAGAAATTACTGATTTACAGTTCATGTGGGTTGTCTATACACACAAATGAATTTTTGAAAAGTTCTGACCTTTTTAACCCTTCGAAACAGAACCATGACTCCATTTTAAGGCACTTCCGGTTGGCACAGGAAGCTATAGTTAAACACATGTCTTGACTGGGGTATGCTGTTAAAGAATCCTGAGTTTTAAGTCTATACGTTAAGAATTGACTGATCTACATAGGGTTGAATGCAGTGATTTTTCAAAATTGCAAGTCATGTATATCAGGATATCTTTTAGGCTGATTTAACCACTTCCGGTTGCTCCAGGAAGCTTAGAATCAACACAGGTAGACCTCATAGTGGCCTGATGGACTGACATCAAAGACAGGTTCATAAGACATTCATAACCCACTTAGGCTTCAGGTTGAATTTAGAGGTGCAGTCAATGTGTTGCTATGGGATGACAACGACATGCTAGTTGACTTGCTAGGCGACTTTTGTACAATTTCAATATGTTTCAACGCGGGGGTACCATCACCAAAATCGACATGATGAAATTTAACCTAACGAGCGATGGAGAGGAACCACTGTCACTGCCCGGCCATCCTGAGGTCATCAGGACGTTGACTTTTGTATGTCCAAGGTATTTAAAGAATGCACGTTACATTTGCAATATGATTCAACATCACATCATATTGCAAATGTAACAGGCATTTGCAATATGAAAAACATCACATCATATTGCAAATGTAACGTGCATTCTCTTAAATACTTTAGAAATGCAAAAGTCAACGTTCTGATGACCTCAGGATGGCCGGGCAGTGATAGTGGTTCCTCTCCATCGCTCGTTTTGTGAAATTTCATCATGTCGCTTTTTCCTCATGGTACCTCCCCGTTGAAACATATTGCAATTGTACAAAAGTCAACGAGCAAGTCAGTGTCCATCAGTCAAATAGATATTTTCAGACACCAAACTGATACCATCTGACTCCAAACTCACTTTTTCCAACTACTTTCGATGCCAACTATAACATATTTCAGAGCAGGCCCAAAATTCACAGCGCTTTCTCTTTAAACCATAATAAAACAAATAATACATAGTTATGTTCTAGCTGCGGGTCCAATGTTCACATTATGTTTAGCCCTATGTGAGGCGACCTCGAATCCCAAGTTTCGGCTCGATAGGTCATTCGGTGTCCGAGCAAAACGCTAATTGGTGCTGAAAATCCACTGTTTTCATTGCCTTGCTACGGGGTCCTTGAATGAGCAATCAAACAGGCTCGTTGGGGTCTGTCTCTATGGGCCGAGCCGGTTTCAACGCACCTAGTCTTGAGACTCTGGGACTTTTCTAAAGGTCGTCCGTTTCGTTGAGGTCAAATGAATTGAAAACATGGCAAATACACGAGGCTTTTTATCGTTCCGAGAACCTTCTAGAGTCATATAATTCCCTGTGCACAATCGACCTGAGGTCTAGAACAGGTTTGTAAATTTTTAGAACTCTAGGTCTGACGGTTCTTTAAAAGTTGGAACAAAAGTAACTACTGCAGGCACTGTCTGCCTCTTAGCCCCTCAGAGTGTCCCTCCATCATTTCTGTGTGGGTGTGAATTTTTTTTTTTTTGAGATCTGATGGGATGAATGACTGATTTACAGTTCAGGAAGGTTGTCTATTCACATATATGAAGTTTTGGAAAGATTTGACATTTTTAACCCTTTGAAACAGCCCATTTGACACCAATTATGGCACTTCCGGTTGGCACAGGAAGCTGAAAAAACCCACATATCATCACTGGAGTATGTTGTTACAGAATCCTGAGTTTTAAGTCTGTATGTTAAAAATTGACTGATTTACATAGGGTTGAATGCACTATTTCTCTCATACTGCATGTTGGGTATGGCAAACACTTTTAGGGTGATTTAACCACTTCCGGTTGCTCCAGGAAGCTTAGAATCGACACAGGTAGACCTCATGGTGGCCTGATGGACTGACATCAAAGACAGGTCCATAAGACAATCATAACCCACATAGGCTTTAGGTTGAATTTAGAGGTGCAGTCAATGTATTCCAATGGGGAGACATTTCATTGATGTAAACACCTTCTTTTAACTGTGAAGGGTTAATGCCACAAGGTCAGGGTTAGGCTTGCACAGATCGGGAGGACCTTAAGAACACTCCTGAGGTGAAATTGTGTTTCTAACCTTAACGGTTCTCTCTCTGTGTCCCAAAAGCAAATGAAATTGACATTGAGGTCAAAAGGTCATTCGTGTCCGTTCTCTTGTAACGGTCGCTGCGCTCAGACCGAGCAAGCTACGGTCAAGCGGGGCATCTCGTTGAACTCGGCACGGCCTAGAGATAATAGTAATGCCATTTTGGGCTTTGTGTGTCTTTAAGCACCGTACTTTTTCACTCCATCCTTCCTTTTTGTGTGTGTGTTTTTGAGTGAGAGAGCTTTTCTTTGACATCTGTTTGGAAAAATGACTGATTACAGTTCATGAGGGTTGTCTAATCACACAAGTGAAGTTTTGAAAAGATCTGACCTTTATTACCCTTCAAACCTGACCCTATGGCACCATTTAAGGTACTTCCAGTTGACATAGGAAGCTGAACGTGAACACATAACCTCCTTGGGGTAGGCTCTTATATAATATTGAGTTTTAAGTCTTTATGTTAAGAGCGGACTTATTTAAAGAGGGTTAAAGGAGTGTGTGTTATTTCATAAAATCATATAAAATCACAGGATTCTCGCAGAGCTTCGAGACCCACTTTAAAAATGTACGTCTGAACACAGTGCAACTGGATCTGTGATTTTTTTGAAAAAAAAAATCCTCTTTGTGAACATCACCAAACGGTCAATGTACGATTTCTCTTAAATTACAATAGATAAATGGCTGGTTCTTTGACATGAAGCGGTCAAATTAGCACCCCACTTGCGTTTTAACCCTTTAATCTCAGAAAAATAGCCATAACTCAAAAAGCGCCGAGGTCTCGACGCCATCTTGTTCGGGGCCAACTGCCCATTACTCCAAACCTACGCTCGCCGAGTTTCGTCTTCGAAATATTTTCAGTTTAGGAGAAAAGGCCGCGCTCGTTTGCCTAGTGCTCGTGCGCCTGCAATATGATTTATTTTCCCTCTTGTGGGAATTTTCGAGAATGCAGAAAAAAGTCAAAAATTTGTCATTTTTATAAAACAGAAACCGAAATTCCGAAACGTTTTTTTGAGTGACTTCCTGAAAGAGCTCTCCGCCGCCCACGGCCCGACGCCGTCCGCGATTTTCTGCGACGCAATAAGACGTCAGGTAAGGGACCGTACATTTGCAATGGGACTTTCTTCACTAACCATACGGCTCCCGTCTCAGAGTTCCCTTAATGTATGTAAGTTCATCGTCCAGGTCTGTCTACATTCGTTTTGTTATTTTGTTAGTTTATTCAAGTATAGTTCGTTTTCTGTCTTCGTTGTTTTGTCGTGTCTTAAATAAATCATGTCATTTCACAACGCTGCGCCTTGGTTCAATCCATGCTCCTCCTCTTCGGATGAAGAGGAGGAGGACTACCGTTACAGTGAGACAGTAGCGTCCCGCCTAAACTCAGATTTTTGGATATATATATGAACTTTACCGAACAAAACATACATGTATTGTGTAACATGAAGTCCAATGAGTGTCATCTGATGAAGATCATCAAAGGTTAGTGTTAAATTTGATCTCTATTTCTGCTTTTTGTTACTCCTCTCTTTGGCTGGAAAAATGGCTGTGTTTTTCTGTGGCTATGTACTGACCTAACATAATCGTTTGGTGTGCTTTCGCCGTAAATCCTTTTTGAAATCAGACATGTTGGCTGGATTCACAACCAGTGTAGCTTTAATTTGGTGTCTTTCAAGTGTGATTTCATGAAAGTTTGATTTTATAGTAATATACACTGCTCAAAAAAATAAAGGGAACACTTAAAAAACACAATGTAACTCCAAGTTAATCACACTTCTGTGAAATCAAACTGTCCACTTAGGAAGCAACACTGATTGACAATAAATTTCACATGCTGTTGTGCAAATGGAATAGACAACAGGTGGAAATTATAGGCAATTAGCAAGACACCCCCAATAAATGAGTGGTTCTGCAGGTGGTGACCACAGACCACTTCTCAGTTCCTATGCTTCCTGGCTGATGTTTTGGTCACTTTTGAATGCTGGCGGTGCTTTCACTCTAGTGGTAGCATGAGACGGAGTCTACAACCCACACAAGTGGCTCAGGTAGTGCAGCTCATCCAGGATGGCACATCAATGCGAGCTGTGGCAAGAAGGTTTGCTGTGTCTGTCAGCGTAGTGTCCAGAGCATGGAGGCGCTACCAGGAGACAGGCCATTACATCAGGAGACGTGGAGGAGGCCGTAGGAGGGCAACAACCCAGCAGCAGGACCGCTACCTCCGCCTTTGTGCAAGGAGGAGCAGGAGGAGCACTGCCAGAGCCCTGCAAAATGACTTTCAGCAGGTCACAAATGTGCATGTGTCTGCTCAAACGGTCAGAAACAGACTCCATGAGGGTGGTATGAGGGCCCGACGTCCACAGGTGGGGGTTGTGCTTACAGCCCAACACCGTGCAGGACGTTTGGCATTTGCCAGAGAACACCAAGATTGACAAATTCGCCTGTGCTCTCCACAGATGAAAGCAGGTTCACACTGAGCACATGTGACAGACGTGACAGAGTCTGGAGACGCCGTGGAGAATGTTCTGCTGCCTGCAACATCCTCCAGCATGACCGGTATGGCGGTGGGTCAGTCATGGTGTGGGGTGGCATTTCTTTGGGGGCCGCACAGCCCTCCATGTGCTCGCCAGAGGTAGCCTGACTGCCATTAGGTACCGAGATGAGATCCTCAGACTCCTTGTGAGACAATATGCTGTTGCGGTTGGCCCTGGGTTCCTCCTAATGCAAGACAATGCTAGACCTCATGTGGCTGGAGTGTGTCAGCAGTTCCTGCAAGAGGAAGGAATTGATGCTATGGACTGGCCCGCCCGTTCCCCAGACCTGAATCCAATTGAGCACATCTTGGACATCAGGTCTCGCTCCATCCACCAGCACCACGTTGCACCACAGACTGTCCAGGAGTTGGCGGATACTTTAGTCCAGGTCTGGGAAGAGATCCCTCAAGAGACCATCCGCCACCTCATCAGGAGCATGCCCAGGTGTTGTAGGGAGGTCATACAGGCACGTGGAGGCCACAAACACTACTGAGCCTCATTTTGACTTGTTTTAAGGACATTACATCAAATTTGGATCAGCCTGTAGTGTGGTTTTCCACTTTAATTTTGAGTGACTCCAAATCCAGACCTCCATGGGTTGATAAATTTGATTTCCATTGATCATTTTTGTGTTATTTTGTTGTCAGCACATTCAACTATGTAAAGAAAAAAGTATTTAATAAGAATATTTCATTCATTCAGATCTAGGATGTGTTATTTTAGTGTTCCCTTTATTTTTTGGAGCAGTGTATATTCCTCAATGTTGATGGATGAGTGCTGGATGGATGAATCTTTCAACATATTCCAATAAGTATTCTCAAAACCGCCGCATTGAGTCTGCCTCCTCTGTCCAACGCCACACTATTCTCTGGGTTGGTGGCTCCCTCTTGAGGTGTTACTTGTAGGTGGGGATAATGATCTGAGAGACAGGATCTGATGACTTTATACATGTCATGGATGTTTGTATATACAGTTGAAGTCGGAAGTGTACATACACTTATGTTGGAGTCATTAAAACTTGTTTTTCAACCACTCCACAATTTTCATGTTAAACATTCATTTGACAGGGCAGACATACTGTGACCTAGGTCTCTTTTCCAAATGTGCTCTGTATAATAGAATATAAAAGTACACAAATGTATAAAAAATAAAAAACAGAAATACCTTATAAGTATTCAGACCCTTTGCTATGAGACTTGAAAATGAGCTCAGGTGCATCCTGTTTCAATTGATCATCACTGAGATGTTTCTACAACTTGATTGGAGTCCACCTGTGGTAAATTCAATTGATTGAACATGATTTGGAAAGACACACCTGTCTATGTAAGGTCCCACAGCTGACAGTGCATGTCAGAGCAAAAACCAAGCCATGAGGTCAAAGGAATTGTCCATAGAGCTCAGAGACAGGATTGTGTCTGCACCCCAAGAACACAGTGGCATCCATCATTCTTAAATGGAAGAAGTTTGGAACAACCAAGACTCTTCCTAGAGCTGACAGCCGGCCAAATTGAGCAATCGGGGGAGAAGGGCCTTAGTCAGGGAGGTGACCGAGAACCCGATGGTCACTCTGACAGAGTTCTAGAGTTCCTCTGTGGTGATGGAAGAACCTTCCAGAAGAACAACCATCGCTGCAGCACTCCACCAATCAGGCCTTTATGGTACAGTCGTGGCCAAAAGTTTTGAGAATGACACAAATATTAATTTTCACAGTCTGCTGCCTCAGTTTGTATGATTGCAATTTGCATATACTCCAGAATGTTATGAAGAGTGATCAGATGAATTGCAAATAATTGCAAAGTTCCTCTTTGCCATGAAATGAACTGAATCCCCAAAAAACATTTCCACTACATTTCAGCTCTGCCACAAAAGGACCAGCTGACATCATGTCAGTGATTCTCTCGTTAACACAGGTGTGAGCGTTGACAAGGACAAGGCTGGAGATCACTTTGTCATGCTTATTGAGCTTAGAATAACAGACTGGAAGCTTCAAAAGGAGGGTGGTGCTTGGAATCATTGTTCTTCTTCTGTCAATCATGGTTACCTGCAAGGAAACACATGCCGCCATCATTGCTTTGCACAAAAAGGGCTTCACAGGCAAGGATATTGCTGTCAGTAAGATTGCACCTGAATCAACCATTTATCGGATCATCATGAACTTCAAGGAGAGCGGTTCAATTGTTGTGAAGAAGGCTTCAGGGCGACCAAGAAAGTCCAGCAAGCAAGCGCCAGGACCGTCTACTAAAGTTGATTCAGCTGCGGGATCGGGGCACCACCAGTACAGAGCTTGCTCAGGAATGACAGCAGGCAGGTGTGAGTCTATCTGCACGCACAGTGAAGCGAAGACTTTTGGAGGATGTCCTGGTGTCAAGAAGGGAAGCAAAGAAGCTACTTATCTCCAGGAAAAACATCAGGCACAGACTGATATTCTGCAAATGGTTCAGGGATCGGACTGCTGAGGACAGGGATAAAGTCATTTTCTCTGATGAATACTCTTTCCGATTGTTTGGGGCATCCAGAAAAAAGCTTGTCAGGAGAAGACAAGGTGAGCGCCACCATCAGTCTTGTGTCATGCCAACAGTAAAGCATCCTGAGACCATTCATGTGTGGGGTTGCTTTTCAGCCAAGGGAGTGGGCTCACTCACATTTTTGCCTAAGAACACAGCCATGAATAAAGAATGGTACCAACACATCCTCCAAGAGCAACTTCTCCCAACCATCCAGGAACCGTTTGGTGACGAACAATGCCTTTTTCAGCATGATGGAGCACCTTGCCATAAGGCAAAAGTGATAACTAAGTGGCTCGGGGAACAAAACATCGATATTTTGCGTCCATGGCCAGGAAACTCCCCAGACCTTAATCCCATTGAGAACTTGTGGTCAATTCTCAAGAGGCAGGTGGGCAAACAAAACCCCACAAATTCTGACAAAGTCCAAGCATTGATTATGCAAGAATGGGCTGCCATCAGTCAGGATGTGGCCCAGAAGTTAATTGATAGCATGCCAGGGCGGATTGCAGAGGTCTTGAAAAAGAAGGGTCAACACTGCAAATATTGACTCGATGCATCAACTTCATGTAATTGTCAATAAAAGCCTTTGACACTTATGAAATGCTTGTAATTATACTTCAGTATTCCATAGTAACATCTGACAAAAATATCTAAAGACACTGAAGCAGCAAACTTTGTGGAAATTAATATTTGTGTCAGTCTCAAAACTTTTGGCCACGACTGTAGATTGGCCAGACGGAAGCCACTCCTCAGTAAAAGGCACATGACAGCACGCTTGGAATTTGCCAAAAGGCATCTAAAGGTTCCCAGACCATGAAAAACAAGATTATCTGGTCTGATAAAACCAGATTGAACTATTTGGCCTGAATGCCAAAGGTCACATCTGGAGGAAACCTGGCACCATCCCTATGATGAAGCATGGTGGTGGCAGCATCATGGTGGTTGCAGCATCATGCTGTGGGATTGTTTTTCAGTTGCAGGGACTGGGAAACTAGTCAGGATCAAGGAAAAGATGAGCAGAGAAAAGTACCCTAGAGATCCTTGTTGAAAACTTGCTCCAGAGCACTCAAGACTTTATCCTGGGGCAAAGGTTCACCTTCTAACAGGACAACGACCCTAAGCACACAACCAAAACAACATAGGAGTGGCTTCGGGACAAGTCTCTGAATGTCCTTGAATGGCCCAACCAGAGCCCGGACTTGAACCCAATCAAACATCTTTGGAGAGACCTGAAAATACAGTAGCTGTGCTACAACACTTCCTAACCAATCCGACAGAGCTTGAGAGGATCTGCTGAGAAGAATGGGAGAAACCCCGCAAATACAGGTGTGCCAAGCTTTTATCGTCATACCCAAGAGGACTCAAAGTTGTAATCGCTGCGAAAGGTGCTTCAATAAAGTACTGAGTAAAGGGTCTGAATACTTACAGTATCTGTCAAAAGTTTGGACACACCTAGTCATTCAAGGGTTTTTATTTATTTGGACTATTTTCTACATTGTTAAATAATAGTGAAGACCAAAAAACTATGAAATAACCCTTATGGAATCATGTAATAACCAAAATTGTGTTAAAAAAATCTAAATATATTTGAGATTTGAGATTCTTCAAAGTAGTCACCCTTTGCCTTGATGACAGGTTTGCACACGCTTGGTATTCTCTCAACCGGCTTCACCTGAAATGCTTTTCCAACAGTCTTGAAGGAGTTCCCACATTTGCTGAGTACTTGTTCGCTGCTTTTCCTTCACTCTGCGGTCCAAATCATCCCAAACCATCTCAATTGTGTTGAGGTTGGGTGATTGTGGAGGCCAGGTCATCTGATGCAGCACTCCATCACTCTCCTTCTTGGTCAAATAGCCCTTACACAGCCAGGAGGTGTGTTGGATCATTGTTCTGTTGAAAAACAATTGATAGTACCACAAAGTGGAAACGTGATGGGATGGCGTATCACTGCAGAATGCTGTGGTAACCATGATGGGTGCCTTGAATTGTAAATAAATCACCGACAGTGTCACCAGCAAAGCTGGTCACACCTCCTCCTTAATGCTTCACTGTGGGAACCACAGATGAGGAGATAATCCGTTCACCTACTTTGCATCTCATAATGACACAGCGGTTGAAACCAAAAATCTCAAATTTGGACTCATCAAACCAAAGGACAGATTTCCACGTCTAATGTCCATTGCTCGTGTTTCTTGTCCCAAGCAAGTCTGTTCTTCTTATTGGTATCTTTTAGTAGTGGTTTCTTTACAGCTATTCAACCATGAAGGCCTGATTCACACAGTCACCTCTGAACAGTTGATGTTGAGATGTGTCTGTTACTTGAACTCTGTGAAGCATTTATTTGGGCTGCAATTTCTGAGTCTGGTAACGCTAATGAACTCTGGGTCTTCCTTTCTTGTGGCGGTCCTCATGTGAGCCAGTTTCATCATTGCGCTTGATCCTTTTTTGCGACTGCACTTGGAGAAACTTTCAAAGTACTTGAAATTTTCCCAATTGCCTGACCTTCATGTCTTAAAGTATTGATGGACTGTTGTTTCTCTTTGCTTATTTGTTGTTTCTCTTTGCTGGTCTTGCCATAATATGGACTTGGTCTTTTACCGAATAGGGCTATCTTCTGTATACCACACCTATCTTGTCACAACACCTGAACGGCACCTGAACATCAAGATGAAATGTATTTTGAAATTTGTTTCAGCAGTACAGTGCGTTAACCTCTACTTCCACACAATCCCGGATCCGGGAGCACCCCTATCAGTAAAAAAGCTGACTAGCATAGCCTAGCATAGCGTTACAAGTAAATACTAGCATCTAAATATCATTAAATCACAAGTCCAAGACACCAGATTAAATATACACATCTTATGAATCCAGCCATCATTTCTGATTTTTAAAATGTTTTTACAGGGAAGACACAATATGTAAATCTATTAGCTAACCACGTTAGCAAAAAACACAACTTTTTTTACTCCACCACTTTTTTCCTGCATAGGTAGCTATCACAAATTCGACCAAATAAAGATATAAATAGCCACTAACCAAGAAACAACTTCATCAGATGACAGTCTGATAACATATTTATTGTATAGCATATATTTTGTTAGAAAAATGTGCATATATCAGGTATAAATCATAATTTACCATTGCAGCCACCATCACAACTCTCACCAAAGCGACTAGAATAACTACAGAGAGCAACGTGAATTACCTAAATACTCATCATAAAACATTTCTGAAAAATACACAGCGTACAGCAAATGAAAGACAAAGATCTTGTGAATCCAGCCAATATTTCAGATGTTTTAAGTGTTTTACAGTGAAAACACAATATAGCATTATATTAGCTTACCACAATAGCCAAAAACACAACAGCATTGATTCAAGCCAACAGTAGCGATAACGAATAAACCAGCAAAAGATATTAATTTTTTCACTAACCTTCTCAAACGTCTTCAGATGACAGTCCTATAACATCATATTACACAATATGGCGACCGTTGTTGATGTGTGCAGAGGTTCCCTGGTTCGCGCCTGTGTCGGGGCGAGGGGACGACGTAAAGTTATACTGTTACATTGGTGCCGTGACCCGGATCACTGGTTGCTGCGGAAAAGGAGGAGGTTGAAAGGGGGGTGAGTGTAACGGATGTGAAATGGCTAGCTAGTTAGCGGGTACGCGCTAGTAGCATTTCAATCAGTTACGTCACTTGCTCTGAGACTTTAAGTAGGGTTGCCCCTTGCCGCGGCCTTTGTGGAGCGATGGGTAACGATGCTTCGTGGGCGACCGTTGTTGATGTGTGCAGAGGTTCCCTGGTTCGCGCCTGTGTCGGGGCGAGGGGACGACGTAAAGTTATACTGTTACACATATAGAGTTTGTTCGAAAATGTGCATATTTAGCGGCACATATCGTAGTTATACAATATGAATAGTAGCCAAAATGCAAACAAAATGTCGGGAGAAATCTTGGGAGAGGCACCTATTCTAATCGATAACTAATCATAAACTTGACTAAAAAATACAGGTTGGACAGCAAATGAAAGATACATTAGTTCTTAATCTACCCATCGTGTCCGATTTAAAAAAAAATGTTTTACAGCGAAAACACAACATATATTTATGTTAGATCACCGCCAAGTCCAAAAAACACAGCCATTTTTCCCAGCCAAAGAGAGGAGTCACAAAAAGCAGAAATAGAGATAAAATGTATCACTAACCTTTGATGATCTTCATCAGATGACACACATAGTTCATCATGTTACACAATACATGTATGTTTTGTTGATAATGTGCATATTTATATCCCAAAATCTCAGTTTACATTGGCGCCATGTTCAGAAATGCCTCCAAAATATCAGGAGAAATTGCAGAGAGCCACATCAAATAACGGGAAATACTCATCATAAACTGTGATGAAGATACATGTTTTACTTAGAATTAAAGATACACTTGTTCTTAAAACTTCTTGCCACTAGGGGGGTGCCATTTTGACATAGCACAAAAGCGTACCCAATTTAAACGGCCTCGTACTCAATTCTTGCTCCTACAATATGCATTATATTCTTACTATTGGATAGAAAACACTCTCTAGTTTCTAAAACCGTTTGAATTATGTCTGTGGGTGAAACAGAACTCTCTCTGCAGCGAAATCCATGACAGGATCTGCGAAGGTCTGAAAACTAGGCTCTGCTCTCAGATCAATTTAAAGCTCTGTATGTATCCTATGGGTCGACATGAACTGCACCCGCCTTCCCCTGGATGTCAGTAACCAATGAGAAGTGGAATGGACTTTCTGCGTAGTTCCCAGAGTTTATAAAAGGCCAAGGAGCGAGAGGACCTATCTTTTCAACGCTCGCCATTACGCAAAGCAAGACCTCAGGATGGCATTTTGGAACGCTCAGTTATCGACCTTAGATATATCCGTCTGTAATTTAATTCGTTATAGGTGTTAGAAACATCATAACGAAGTTATTTTAAACCGAGTTATATCAGTTTATGCGAGTATATTGCTATTTTCAGAATTTCCTTAGTATTGAGTATAAAGTTTTGGGCATGCTGTGGCCTCATAGCTACTTGTTAGCTGCTACTTCCGAATTTGAACACGACGTTTTACAACCAAGCAACAATTCTTTTGGACAAAGGACCACTTCACCAAGATTCTGATGGAAGCTCGTCCAAAAGTAAGAGCTATTTATGATGTTATTCCGTATTTATGTGGAAAAATGTAAACGTATTTGTCCGCCATTATTGCGGCACTAGTCTGGCTGTAACCCACACTGTATGTCTAATAACGTTAATTTTAAAAATCTAACTCAGCGATTGTATTAAGAACTAATTTGTCTTTCAATTGCTGTCCAACCTGTATTTTTTTAGTCAAGTTTATGAATAGCTTTCGATAAGAATAGGTGCCTTTCCAAGATGGCGCAGGACAGATTGCTTGATTGTTTGACCACTAATCACGTTGTGCAACCACGAATTGTACGGCTAAATATGCACATTTTCGAACCAACTCTATATGAATTGTGTAATATGATGTTACAGGACTGTCATCTGAAGAATTCTGAGAAGGTTAGTGAAAAAATTAATAGCGTTTGGTGGTTTATAACGTTATTGCTATTTTTGCCTTGAATCAATGCTGCTGTGTGACTGACTATTGTAGTAAGCTAAGATAACGCTATATTGTGTTTTCGCTGTAAAACACTTAGAAAATCTGAAATATTGGCTATATTCACAATCTGTGTCTTTCATCTGCTGTACGCTGTGTATTTTTAAGAAATGTTTTATGATGAGTAATTAGCTAATACACGATGGTCTCTGTAGTTATTCTATTCGCTTTGGGGAGAGTTGTGATGGGGGCTGCAATTGTAAACTATGATTTATACCTGAAATATACACATTTTTCTAACAAAACCTATGCTATACAATAAATATGTTATCAGACTGTCATCTGATGAGGTTGTTTCTTGGTTAGTGGCTATTTATATCTTGATTTGGTCGAATTTGTGATAGCTGGTGATGGAGTAAAAAATGGTTGAGTATGGGAGTGGTGTCTTTTGCTAACGTGGTTAGCTAATAGATTTACATATTTTGTCTTCCCTGTAAAACATTTTAAAAATCAGAGATGATGGCTTGAATCACAAGATCTGTATCTTTCATTTGGTGTCATGGACTTGTGATTTCATGAACATTTTAATTTATGATATCCCTGTAACTTTAGGCTAGGCTATGCTAGTCAGCTTTTGTGATGGGGGGGATCCCGGATCCGGGTTTGTGCGGCGTTAGAGGTTAATATAACCGCTGTGTCAGATTTCAAAAAAACTTTACGTAAAAAGCACACCATGCAATAATCTGAGACGGCGCTCAGATATACACAACATTTCTCCGCCATGTTGGAGTCAACAGAAATACGAAATTACATCATAAATATTGCCTTACCTTTAATGATCTTCATCAGAATGCACTCCCAGGAATCCTAGTTCCACAATAAATTGTTGTTTTGTTCGATAATGTCAAATATTTATGTCCAAGTAGCTACATTTAGTTCACATGTCCAAACGCTGGCGCCGGTCCAGGAGAACTCGGACGAAAACTTCAAAAAGTTATATTACAGGTCGAATAAACTTGTCAAACTAAGTAGAGAATCAATCTTCAGGATGTTGTTATCATATATATAGAATAAAGTTCCAACCGGAGCATTCTTTCGTGTCTACAGAAGTAATGTAACGCAAGGCGATATCTGCCAGGCAACTGACTCAAACAGCTGCCATCCGGCCCCACATTACAGCAGAGGCTTCATTCAACGTTCTACAGACTGTTGACATCTAGTGGAAGGCGTAGGAAGTGCGAACAGATCCATATCTTACTGGGATGTGAATAGGCGATGAGTTGAAAATCAACCAGCCTCAGATTTTCCAGTTCCTGTTTTGAAGTTTGCCTGCCATATGAGTTCTGTTATACTCACAGACATCATTCAAGCAGTTTTAGAAACTTCAGAGTGTTTTTTACGCAATAGAAATAATAATATGCATATATTAGCATCTGGGACAGAGTAGGAGGCAGTTCACTATGGGCACGCTATTCATCCAATGTAAAAATGCTGCCCATGTCCCTAAAAAGTTAATTTTATCTCTATTTATGCTTTTTGTGACTCCTCTCTTTGGCTGGAAAAATGGCTGTGTTTTTCTGTGGCTATGTACTGACCTAACATAATCGTTTGGTGTCCTTTTGTTGTAAAGCCTTTTTGAAATCTGACACGTTGGCTGGATTCACAACAAGTGTAGCTTTAATTTGGAGTATTGCATGTGTGATTTCATGAAAGTTACATTTTTCTAGTAATTTATTTGAATTTGGCGCTCTGCATTTTCGCTAGCGTCCCACATATCCCAGAGAGGTTAATTAAGGTCCCCGGAACGCCCGGTCAGAGGGAGTGGACCATGTGAACGGAACCTTGGTAGAGGTGAGGGCAGACAGGGGGGAGGCCAGGGTGCTATAAACCCGGATAAAGCGGCGATAAAAGTTGGCGAACCCCAGGAAGCAGGCTGAGGCCAATCCACCACCGCTTTCACCTTCTCTGGATCCGTCTTGACGCTCCCAGCAGAGATGATGTAGCCCAGAAAGGGAATGGTGGAGCGATGGAACTAATTTTTCCACCTTAACGAAAAACTGGTTCTCCAGAAGGCGCTGGAGAACCTGCCGGAAATGGAGCACGGGTTCTTGTGGGGAGCGGGGGAGGACAAGGATGTCATCAATGTAGATGAAGGCGAACAGGTTCAGCATGTTAAGGAGAACGTCATTCACCAGAGGCTGGAACACGGCAGGGCTGTTGGTGAGGCCAAAGGGCATCACCAGATATGCGTAGTGTTCACTGGCCGTGTTGAAGGCAGTCTTCCACTCGTCTCCCTCTCGTATCCGCACCAGGTGGTAGGCATTTCATAGATCTAGCTTGGAGAACACAGTGGCCCCATGGAGCGGCTCGATGGCCGAGGAAATTAGAGGTAGCGGATAACGATTCTTTACAGTGATGTCAGTAGGTCCCCGGAAGTCAATGCACAGGCGCATGGGCTTGTTCTTCTTCTCCTTGTAGAAGAACCCTGTGCCAGTGGGAGAGGAAGAGGGACGGAAAAATCCAGTAGCTAGGGAGTCCCCAATGGAGTCCTCCATAGCCTTGGTTTCAGGTCCCGACAGCGAGTAAAGACGCCCCCGGGGCAGAGTGGTGCTAGGAAGAAGGTCAATCCCACAGTCAGAGGGGTGGTGCGGCGGAACGGAAGTGGCCCGGAACTTGATGAACACCTCCTGGAGATCCTGGTACTCCGTAGGAATGGCGGAGAGCGCCGGGAACCACCTCCGAGGACCGAGGAAGGCGTCCTGGGGGCATGTTGCGCTGACTTCAGACAATAGCCGTTGCAGAACGGACTCCAGCCCATGATGGCACCCGTAGACCAGTTGATGGTTGGGTTGTGTCGCTGGAGCCAGGAGAATCCCAAAACCACAGGAATCTGGGGGGCCTTGATGAGCAGTACTGAATGGTCTCGCTGTGAATCCCTGACACACATAGGTTGATGGGAGTGGTGTTATGGGTGACCCAACCTATAGAGCGCCTGTCCAACGCTCTAACATCCATGGGAATGGAGAGGGGCTGAGTGGGGATGTTCCGCTCGGAAGCCAGTGTGGCGTCCAAAAAGTTCTCATCGGCCCCAGACTCAATGAGGACCCGGAGAGATTTGGACTGGTTCACCCACAGCAGAATTACATGAAAAAGGCTGCAAGTAAGGCAAGCAAAAGTTTCCCCATATGACCCACTAGAGTACTCGCTCCTACTGGTGAGCCTGGTCTTTTACCGGACACGACGACACAAAATGAACAAAAGTCCCGCAACATAGACAGCTCCTTGTGCTGATCCGGTGTTGCTGTTCCGCTGGCGACAGCCTAGCCCTGTCTAGTTGCATGGGTTCGGGAAACAGTGCCTCGGCCGTCCTCGGTGACTCTCGAGGAAGGTCGCAAAATCTTGGGTGCTCTCGGCCACGGGACTGTCGTGGACTTCCAGGATGACTCGGAGGCGAGGTGGAATCCCTGGACGTGCGAGTGAAATCAAATTTCCTCTCCATCCGTCATTCCCACAATCGCCCATCAATGCGGATGGTCAAAGCGATGAGGGAGTCAAAATCTATGGGTAACATCCTCCGAGACGTCGTGCAGGAACATGTTGAACAGTGCTTTCGGGTTCCACGCACTCTCTGCTGCCAACGTATGGAAATCCAGCGCAAAGTTTGCCAGAGATGCCGGAGCTGGATTAACTTCCCGTGCAGCTTCTTTCCCGGAGAACGTGGCATCAAAAATCTTCCTCACCTCTCCCACGAACCCCTCCAGGCTCACGCATATGACCGGCTGCTGTTCCCATACGGCGGTAGCCCAGGTGAGCGCCCTTCCAGACATTAGTGTGACGAGGTAGGCTATTTTGGAGCGATCCGAGGGGAAGGAGGAGAGCTGAAGCTCGAAAATGAGGGCACATTGAGCAAAAAATGCCCGACAGGTGCTCGGCTCTCCATTAAAGGTTTCCAGAACCAGGGCTCCCGGGAAGTTGGACTGGCCGGTGCGGTGGCACTGCTAACTGCCGAGTTGCTGAGGGGCGCTGGATTTACCACCGAGGCAGGCTGCCCCCCAGACGACCTGCAGAATTGCTCCAGCAACATGTCCAACGCCTGGTCATGGCACTCAGCCAACGTTTGGACCCCCTCCATCAGCCCACGAAGCAATTCCCTGTGTCTACCAATGGAGGCTCCTTGGGAGGAGATGGCCTTGTGCAGCTGGTTCGGACCTGCTGGGTCAGTCATGGCCAGTTTGTACTATCAGGTATGTAGGTAAAGCACAGATGCAAGCCACGTCGAATAAACAATAGTTTAATAATTCAAGGGGCAGGCGATAGACAGGTCAAGGCAGGCAGGGGTCAGCAAACCAAAGGTGGGGAAACGGTACCGGACAGCATGCAGGCTCACGGTCAGGGTAAGGCAGAGGTCGGTAATCCAGAGGGGGGCAAAGGTACAGGTCGACAGGCAGACAAGCTCGGATTCAGGACAAGCAAGGGTCAAAACAGGAAGGCGAGAAAAGAGAGACTGGATAAAGCAGGAGCTGAGACAAAAAAACGCTGGTTGCCTCTAACAAACAAGACGTACTGGCAACAGACAAACAGAGAACACAGGTATAAATACAAAGGGGATAATGGGGAAGATGGGCGAACCCTGGAGGGGGGTGGAGACAATCATAAAGACAGGTGAAACAGATCAAGTTATACACCCAAAATGGTTCTTCAGTAGATTATTAAGAAAGGCCCAGCATTTGCAAAAAAAATTGCCTTTTTGCCTTTATACAGATTTCAACTGATTTCAGACTAATTGAAAATGAAATTTTGTTTAAAGTATCGCCCTTTATTAACATGCGAATATAGGGGGTGCTGTTTCGACTTAGCATAAATTGGTCTCCAGATTAAACTGCCTAGTACTCAATTCTTGCTCGTACAATATGCATATTATTATTATTATTGGATAGAAAACACCCTCTAGTTTCTATAGCCGTTGGAATTATGTCTCTGAGTGAAACAGAACTCCTTCTACAGCACTTTTCATGACAGGGAGTGAGATTTCAGAAATCTTGGCCCCTGTTCCCAGGTCAGTTGTAATGTCCCTGTGAATGCTATGGGGATACAAACACTGCCTACGTCTTCCTCTAGATGTCAGTAAGTGGTGACAATTTGAATGGAGTCGATTGCGCAATCAGGGCCTGTATAAAAGACCAATGACCGGAAGTACATTTCTTTTCGTCTCTGCGCCTGACGCACGATGGACGTCGGACTGGCCTCCTTCCAAGCTGTTGTTTAGCCAGTAATATATCTCCGGTCATGTTTTTACTCATTATAGGTGTTAAAAACATCATAAGGTAGTTAATTTAAACCGTTTTATAGCAATTTATATCCGTTTAGGGCGATTTTATGGCATTTCTGTGTGACGCACTTCGAAGAGCTGGGCACTTTTCTAGTACATGCTGAATGTTAGTGGCCATTTCGACGGGACAAGAGGACATCTTTCGACCAAAAGACGATTAGACCGGAGAAAGGATTCATTGCCCAAGATTCTGATGGCAGTTCAGCTAATAGTAAGAACTATTTATGATGATAAATCGTTGTTCTGTCGAAAAATGTTAAACGCATATCCCGCCATTTTCTTTGGGGTAGCTTCGCTTTGGCGCACTCTGTATTGAACAGTAGTGTGGCCTGCTGGAGGTCATTTTGCAGGGCGCTGGCAGTGCACCTCCTTGCACAAAGACGGAGGTAGCGGTCCTGCTGCTGGGTTGTTGCCCTCCTACGGCCTCCTCCACGTCTCCTGATGTACTGGCCTGTCTCCTGGTAGCGCCTCCATGCTCTGGACACTACGCTGACAGACACAGCAAACCTTTTTGCCACAGCTCGCATTGATGTGCCATCCTGGATGAACTGCACTACCTGAGCCACTTGTGTGGGTTGTAGACTCCATCTCATGCTACCACTAGAGTGAGAGCACCGCCAGCATTCAAAAGTGACCAAAACAACAGCCAGGAAGAATAGGAACTGAGAAGTGGTCTGTGGTCACCACCTGCAGAATCACTCCTTTTTTGGGGGTGTCTTGCTAATTGCCTATAATTTCCACCTTTTGTCTATTCCACAGGTGTCAAACTCATTCCACGGAGGGCCGAGTGTCTGCGGGTTTTCGCTCCTCCCTTGTACTTGATTGATGAATTAACATCACTAATTAGTTAGGAACTCCCCACACCTGGTTGTCTAGGGCTTTATTGAAAGGAAAAACCAAAAACCTGCAGACACTAGGCCCTCCGTGGAATGAGTTTGACACCCCTGGTCTATTCCATTTGCACAACAGCAGTTTGAGTGGACAGTTTGATTTCACAGAAGTGTGATTGACTTGGAGTTACATTGTGTTGTTTAAGTGTTCCCTTTATTTTTTTGAGCAGTGTATGATGTTACAGGAGTGTCATCTGAAGAACTCTGAGAAGGTTAGTGAAAAAATTCATACATTTTGGAGGTGATAATGCTATCGCTCTTTTTGCCGTGAATCAATTCTGGGGTAATGTTTGCACATGTGGTATGCTAATATAACGATTTATTGTGTTTTCGCTGTAACACTTAGAAAATCTGAAATATTGTCTGGATTCACAGGATCTGTGTCTTTCAATTAGTGTACGCTGTGTATTTTTAAGAAATGTTTTATGATTAGTAATTAGGTAATACACGTTGCTCTCTGTATTTATTCTAGTCGAGTTGTGATGGTGGGTGCAATTGTAAACTATGATTTCTACCTGAAATATGCACATTTTTCTAACAAAACCTATCCCATACAATAAATATGTTATCAGACTGTCATCTGATGAGGTTTTTTCTTGGTTAGTGGCTATCAATATCTTTATTTGGCCGAATTGGTGATAGCTACTGGTGGTGAGAAAAAATGGTGGACAAAGAAAAATGGTGTCTTTTGCTAACGTGGTTAGCTAATAGATTTACATATTGTGTCTTCCCTGTAAAACATTTTACAAATCAGAAATGATTGCTGGATTCACAAGAAGTGGATCTTTCATCTGGTATCTTGGACTTGTGATTGAAATATTTAGATGCAACTATTTACTTGTGACGCTATGCTAGCTATGCTATTCAGCTTTTTTACTGGTGGGGGAGGTGGGGGTGCTCCCGGATCCGGGTTTCTGAGTCGGTAGAAGTTAAACCTCTGACGAGTCACAAACCCGGATCCGGGATCCCCCCCATCAAAAAAGCGGACTAGCATAGCCTAGCCTAAAGCCACAGGGATATCATATAATAAAATGTTCATGAAATCACAAGTCCAAGACACCAAATGAAAGATACACATATTTTGAATCCAGCCATCATTTCTGATTTTTAAAATGTTTTACAGGGAAGACACAATATGTATTTCAATTAGCTAACCACCATAGCAAAAGACACAACTTTTTTTTCTCCACCATTTTTTTCCTGCATAGGTAGCTATCACAAATTCGACAAAACAAAGATATAAATAGTCACTAACCAAGAAACAACTTCATCAGATGACAGTCTGATAACATATTTATTGTATAGCATATGTTTTGTTCGAAAAATATGCATATTGTCACGTTCTGACCCTAGTTATTGTGTTAATCTTTTGTTTTGTTGGTCAGGACGTGAGCTGGGTGGGCATTTCTATGTATTGTGTTTCTATGTTGGGTTAATGGGTTGCCTGGTATGGCTCTCAATTAGAGGCAGGTGTTTGGCGTTTCCTCTGATTTAGAGTCATATTAAGGTATGTTGCTCTCACTGTTTGTTTGTGGGTGATTGTCGCTGTGTCTGTGTTTATTGCACCACACGGTACTGTCTCGTCTCGTTTGTTCTTTCCTGTTCATGCGTGCTTCGTTATATGTAGTTTGCATGTTCAGGTCAGTCTACGTTGTTTGTTTGTTATTTTGTAAATTTCAAGTATAGGTCGTGTCAGTGTTCGTCGTGTCTAATAAATTCATTATGTCTACATACCTCGCTGCACATTGGTCTTCCGATCCCTCTCTCCTCTCCTCGTCCGAGGAGGAGGAAGAATATTACGACAATCGTTACACATATTTCAGGTATAAATCATAGTTTTACATTGCAGCCACCATCACAACTCTCACCAAAGCAACTAGAATAACTACAGAGAGCAACGTGAATTACCTAAATACTCATCATAAAACATTTATGAAAAATACACAGCGTACAGCAAATGAAAGACAAAGATCTTGTGAATCCAGCCAATATTTCAGATTCTTTAAGTGTTTTACAGCAAAAACACAATTTAGCATTATATTAGCTTACTACAATAGCCAACCACACAGCAGCATTGATTCATGCACGTTAGCAATAGCGAATAAACCAGCAAAAGATATTACATTTTTCACTAACCTTCTCAAAACTTCATCAGATGACAGTCCTATAACATCATATTACACAATACATATATTGTTTGTTCGGAAATGTGCATATTTAGCGGCACAAATCGTGGTTATACAATGAGAATAGTAGCCAAGCTGCCAACAAAATGTCGGGAGAAATCTTGGGAGAGGCACCTAATCTAATCAATAACTAATCATAAACTTGACTAAAAAATACAGGTTGTACAGCAAATGAAAGATACATTAGTTCTTAATGCAACCGCTGTGTTAGATTTTTAAAATGAACGTTACTACGACATACAGCGTGTGTTAAAGCGAGACCGCACCGAAATTAATGGCGGAATAATAGTTTTACATTTTTCAACAGAAGAACGAATTAACATCATAAATATTTCTTACTTTTTGATGAACTTCCATCAGAATCTTGTGCAAGTGGTCCTTTGTCCAGAATCATCGTTGCTCGGTTGTAGATTGTCGTCTTCAACTTAGGAATTAGCAACAAACATTAGCTATGTGGCCCAGACGTGTCCAACTCTTCATAACGCAGCACAAAGAAATATCCGAAAATCGTAATATACTGATATAAACTGATATAACTCGGATTAAAATAACTACATTATGATGTCTTTAACACCTATATCGAATAAAATCAGAGCCGGACATATCTAAGGCCTATAACGAGAGCTTTTCAGAATGCCATCCTGAGGTCTGTCTTGCGCCATGACAAACGTTGAAAAGAGTGCACCCCCGGTTCCAAGAGCCTTTATATGGCCTCCGATCTGCCTAGCAACACCATTCCAATTCTCACTGCTTACTGACATCTAGGGGAAATCGTATGCAGTGCATGTCGACTCATAGATTACATGCAATTTAATAAACTGACCCTGGAACAGAGTGCCCGATTTCAGATTTCTCACTTCCTGACAGGAAGTTAGCTGCAACTTGAGTTCTGTTTTACTCACAGATATAATTCAAACGGTTTTAGAAACTAGAGAGTGTTTTCTATCCAATAGTAATAATAATATGCATATTGTACGAGCAAGAATTGAGCACGAGGCAGTTTAATTTAGGAACAAATTTTTACAAAGTCGAAATGGCGCCCCCCTATTGACAAGTTTTTAAGTTTTTAAGCAAATCATACAAAGCTGGTTACAATTTCAGTTTTATCCTCCAGAAAAGAGAACAATTATTACCACAAATGTTATGGTTAAACTCAAATATACTGATTAATAAAGCATAATTTTTTACGGAAGAAAATGTACATTTTTTAAATTATATTTATCAATTATTTTATGAATATAAACAGTGCAGCTATCGAAAATATATAGGAATGTCTGCTCAATCCAAAGCAACTGATTGCAGCATTACCACAAAATGGAGGATGCAAGTGGAAATGGGAGAAGGTAGGGAACTTCTTTCCCTGCAATATATTTCAGATACAAATTGGCTTAAAGGAATTGGTAAAAAATAGAAAAAGATATAAACATCACTGCTCTAGAGGAGATCTGCATGGAGGAATGGACAAAAAGACCAGCAACAGTGTGTGAAAACCTTGTGAAGACTTACAGAAAACATTTGACCTCTGTCATTGCCAACAAAGGGTATATAACAAAGTATTGAGAAACTTTTGCTATTGACCAAATACTTATTTTCCACCATAATTTGCAAATAAATTCATTAAAAACCTACAATGTGATTTTCTGGATTTTTTTTTCTCATTTTGTCTGTCATAGTTGTCTGTTGTCTGTCATAGTTGTCATAGTCTGTCATGTCTGTCATAAGTGTACCTATGATGACAATTACAGGCCTCTCTCATCTTTTTAAGTGGGAGAACTTGCACAATTAGTGGCTGACTAAATACTTTTTTGCCTCACTATGTTTTGTTAATGTATTATTGTTATGAGATTGCTTTATATAAAAGTACCATGTATGTAAAATGTGTATGCAAAATGTATGTACAGTATCAGTCATTCAAGGGTTTTACTATTTTCTACAATGTAGAATAGTGAAGACATCAAAAGTATGAAATAACACATATGGAATCATGTAGTAACCAAAGTGTTAAACAAATCAAAATATGTTTCATATCCCCGACCTCAACTCTATTTAAGATGGTTTGGGATGAGTTGGACTGCAGAGTCCAGCATATGTGGGAACTCCTTCAAGACTGTTGGAAAATCATTCCAGGTGAAGCTGGTTGAGAGAATGCCAAGAGTGTGCAAAGCTGTCATCAAGGAAAAGGGTTTGAAGAATTTCAAATATATTTTGATTTGTTTAACACTTGAATGACTGGTACTGTACATACATAGTACATTTATATAAAGCAATCTTATTCCATACTTGTTATTTCATAGTTTTAAATGTCTTCACTATTATTCTACCATGTAGAAATAGTAAAAATAAAGAAAAACCCTGGAATGAGTAGGTGTCCAAACTTTTGACTGGTACTGTATCTGATGGTAGAGTAGTGGCTTGAGGGAACACACTTAATGTGTTGAGAAAAGAGTTATGAAATGTAATGTCCTGTAATATTTGAAATTGTATATACAGTAACTGCCTTAATGTTGCTGGACCCCAGGAAGAGTAGCTGCTGCAAATACAACGACTCAGCTGCTGTAACGGCTTTCTTCCATAGGTGAAGGAGAGGACCAAAGTGCAGCGCGGCTAGTGTTCAACATGTTTAATAAAAGAACAAGTGAAACACTAGAAACAACATACAAAATAACAAATGTGCAAAACCGATACAGACCTATCTGGTGCAGAACACAAACACAGAGACAGGTAACAAACACCCACAAAATCCCAACACAAAACAAGCCTCCTATATATGAGTCTCAATCAGAGACAACGACTACCATCTGTCTCTGATTGAGAACCCACACTAGGCTGACATAGAAACAGACAAACTAGACACACAACATAGAATTCCCACCCAGCTCACGTCCTGACCAACTAAACACATACAAAACAACAGAAAACAGGTCAGGAACGTGACAGAACCCCCCCCCCCCCCCCCCCCCCCCCTCAAGGTGCGAACTCCGGGCGCACCCCTAAAACTCAAGGGGAGGGTCTGGGTGGGCATCTGTCCGCGGTGGCGGCTCCGGCGGTGGACGAGGGCACCACTCCACCATTGTCTTTGTCCACCTCCTTAGTGTCCCTTGAGTGGCGACCCTCGCCCCCGACCATGGTCCAGGAACCTTCACCAACTCCCCTCTACAATAGAGGAGACAACTCAGGACAGAGTGGTAGTTCAGGACAAAGAGGTAGCTCAGGACAGAGAGGTAGCCCAGGACAGAGAGGTAGCCCAAGACAGAGGGACAACTCCGGACTAGTGGCAGCTCCGGACTGAGAGGCAGCTCCGGACTGAGTGGCAGCTCCGGACTGAGTGGCAGCTCCGGACTGAGTGGCAGCTCATGACTGGAGGGCAGCTCATGACTGGAGGGCAGCTCATGACTGGAGGGCAGCTCATGACTGGAGGGCGGCTCATGACTGGAGGGCGGCTCATGACTGGAGGGCGGCTCTAGCAGCTCCTGACTGGCTGGCGGCTCTGGCGGCTCCTGACTGACGGACGGCTCTAGCGGCTCCTGACTGACGGACGGCTCAGATGGCGCTGGGCAGACGGATGGCTCAGACGGCGCTGGGCAGACGGATGGCTCAGACGGCGCTGGGCAGACGGATGGCTCAGACGGCGCTGGGCAGACGGATGGCTCAGACGGCGCTGGGCAGACGGATGGCTCAGACGGCGCTGGGCAGACGGATGGCTCAGACGGCGCTGGGCAGACGGATGGCTCAGACGTCGCTGGGCAGACGGATGGCTCAGACGTCGCTGGGCAGACGGATGGCTCAGACGGCGCTGGGCAGACGGATGGCTCAGACGTCGCTGGGCCGACGGATGGCTCAGACGGCGCTGGGCAGACGGATGGCTCAGTTGCCGCTGGGCAGACGGCAGACTCTGGCCGGCTGAGACGCACTATAGGCCTGATGCGTGGTGCCGGAACTGGAGGTACCGGGCTGAGGGCACGCACCTCAGGGCGAGTGCGGGGAGGAGGAACAGGGCTCTGGAGATGCACTGGAAGCCTGGTGCGTGGTGTAGGCACTGGTGGTACTGGGCTGGGGCGGGAAGGTGGCGCCGGATATACCGGACCGTGAAGGAGGACACGCGCTCTTGAGCACCGAGCCTCTCCAACCTTACCAGGTTGAATGGTCCCCGTAGCCCTGCCAGTGCGGCGAGGTGGAATAGCCCGCACTGGGCTATGCAGGCGAACCGGGGACACCACCTGTAAGGCTGGTGCCATGTACGCCGGCCCGAGGAGACGTACTGGAGGCCAGATACGTTGGGCCGGCTTCATGACATCCAGCTCGATGCCCAACCTAGCCCTCCCAGTGCGGCAAGGTGGAATAGCCCGCACTGGGCTAAGCACGCGTACTGGGGACACCGTGCGCTTTACCGCATAACACAATGTCTGACCAGTATGACGCCCTCTCACTCCACGGTAAGCCCGGGGAGTTGGCTCAGGTATCCAACCCGGCTTCGCCACACTCCCCTTTAGCCACCCCCCCCCCCAAGAAATTTTTGGGTGAGCCTCTCGGGTTTCCGTGCTAGCCGCGTTCATAACTCCGGTTCCTCTCTCCGGATGCCTCTGCTCTCCTAACTGCCTCCAGCTGCTCCCATGGGAGGCGATCCCTTCCAGCCAGGATCTCCTCCCATGTGTAGCAACCCTTGCCGTCCAAAACGTCTTCCCATGTCCATTCCTCCTTTCTCTGCTCCTGCTGTCGCTGCCCGTAGCCACGCTGCTTGGTCCCTTGTTGGTGGGTGTTTCTGTAACGGCTTTCTTCCATAGGTGAAGGAGAGGACCAAAGTGCAGCGCGGCTAGTGTTCAACATGTTTAATAAAAGAACAAGTGAAACACTACAAACAACATACAAAATAACAAATGTGCAAAACCGATACAGACCTATCTGGTGCAGAACACAAACACAGAGACAGGTAACAAACACCCACAAAATCCCAACACAAAACAAGCCTCCTATATATGAGTCTCAATCAGAGACAACGACTACCATCTGTCTCTGATTGAGAACCCACACTAGGCTGACATAGAAACAGACAAACTAGACACACAACATAGAATTCCCACCCAGCTCACGTCCTGACCAACTAAACACATACAAAACAACAGAAAACAGGTCAGGAACGTGACAGCTGCGAAGTGGTAGGCCACACAAGCTCTCAGAACGAGACCGGTGAAGTGCGCAGCGCGTAAAAATCATCTATCCTCGGTTGCAACACTCACTACCGAGTTCCAAACTGCCTCTGGAAGCAACGTCAGCACAAGAACTGTTAGTTGGGAGCTTAATGAAATGGGTTTCCATGGCCAAGCAGCCGCACACAAGCCTAAGATCACCATGCGCAATGCCAAGCGTCGACTGAAGTGATGTAAAGCTCGCCACCATTGGACTGTGAAGCAATGGAAATGCGTTCTCTGTAGTGATGAATCACGCTTCACCATCTGGTAGTCCAACGGACTAATCTTGGTTTGGCAGATGCCAGGAGAACGCTACCTGCCCCAATGCATAGTGCCAACTGTAAAGTTTGGTGGACGAGGAATAATGGTCTGGGGCTGTTTTTCATGGTTCAGGCTAGGCCACTTAGTTCCAGTGAAGGGAGATCTTAACGCTACAGCATAGAATGATTTTCTAGACTATTCTGTGCTTCCAACTTGGTGGCAAAAGTTTGGGTAAGGCCCTTTCCTGTTGAAGGATGACAATGCCTCAGTACACAAAGCGAGGTCCATACAGAAGTGGTTTGTCAAGATCAGTGTGAAAGAACTTAACTGGCCTGCTCAGAGACCTGACCTCAACTCCATTGAACACCTTTGGGATGAATTGTAACGCCGACTGCGAGTCAGGCCTAATCGCCCAACATCACTTTCCGACCTCACTAATGTTCTTGTGGCTCCTGCTTTATTTAACTAGGGAAGTCAGTTAAGAGCAAATTCTTATTTACAATGACTGCCTACACCGGGCAAACCCGGACAACGCTAGGCCAATTGTGAGTGTGAGTGAGTGTCAACTGTTATTAAGTTGTGAGGAAGACTATTATCCCAGTCACTGGGAAAAAACATTTTGCAACAGACCAACGTTTTGCAACATAAAATGACTAATTAAGGTTTTGTCAAAAATTTACTTTTCGTAACAAATTAGGAGAACGTACGCAGCAGGTTAGGATAATTAACGTAGCTGGTTAGGATAATTAAGTTAAGGTTCGAGGTAGGGTTATTTAAAATGCAAAACAAAAGCTGTATCCCTTCTAGACATGACCACTAATGAATACACCCTAGGTGAGGTGTAGAAGATGTGGCTTTTCAATTGACCACTACATAGTGTAGCCTATGTTTTATGATGATGCAAACTAGATGCTCAATTTCAAATGTAGAAACTATAGCATTGAATTGCTGTCTGAAAAAAAAAGTTTTTATAATAGAAGCACTATTTCAACTTATATGTTAAAACTATCTAAACTGAACATTTAATTTGCGGGGGAGATTGTGACAGCCGGTTAAATGGCGTCCCTTGAGAAGGCAAGAACAACATGTCTGTCAGGAGAAGTGCAGTATTATTATAAGGAGGAATGGAGGGAAAAAGAGAGGTAGAGGAGGTCTAAGATAGAGAGGGAGGGTGAGCTTGAGTGGTGGGGAAAAGGGAGATGGTTTGTTAATAAAGAAGACTTGTAGAAAGTGTAAGCAGAGTGAGCTCAAGACAGGAGGAGAAATGGAAGTGAATGAGTGTGAACTATCTGAGGTGGTAGGTGTGGTGAAGTTCTCGGAGCCCGAGGCTTGCACCGAGGGTTAGGATAAAGATGAGTCTGTGAGAGTAGGAGTTTAGTTTTTGGAAAAAGTGGACCGTTGCCTTTTGGCTGATCCATTTGTGGTTTCAGGGTGAGTGAAAACAGAGTTGGGCGCTGTGGAATCGGTGAGAGTAACCAGAAGTGGTTTTGTGATAATTGTTTGTGTTTCTGCTGGTTCAAGAGAGTTAGAGAGAGTCTGCGTTAAACGAATGGGGGCAAGAGATGTGAATTGTTTTGCTCACAAGAAAAGGGCGCCATATTTACCATCGAGAACCACTTTGGAAACAAGCATTTTAATTCATACTTTTAAGTAATATCCTTTGGGTCCACATTGTACACTTTGTTGTATATGTCTGTTACCCAAAATAAATTCAATTCAAAGGAGTGATTACTGGGGTAGTGGTAAATGTGAAAGCTGACCAACTGTAGGGGAAGATTCCCGGTGTTTGTGATGCTATATATTACGTTTTTACAGGTGTCAAGCTTTTGGGCATGTGGCAGCAGTGTGTAGGAGGAAGGTTCCTAGGTGTGAGATGTGTGCAGAAGGGCATGAGACAAAGGAATGTATAGCATTGGGGAAAGTAGTGGTGGATGTTAATTGTACGGGTGCTCATGGGGCTGGGGATCAGAAATGTCCCATGTGAGAGAGGCAGGTTGAGGTTTCCAAGGTTATAGTAGTGCAGAGGTTGTCATATGCTGATGCAGTGAAGAAAGTAGTAGTAGGTGTGAGTAGTAGATCTGTACCAATACAGAGGGATAAACCAACAAGTGATATATGTTTCAGTTAGCATTTATAGCAATGGTTATGAACTGTACTGCAGGGATGGAATGTAAGTCACAGAAAATTAAGGTTGTGGTGGCAGATGCAGAGAGGTATTTGGGTGTGCAAGACTGAACGTCAGAAGAGTGGTGTCCCATCCTTTCAGGCTGTTGGCCTGAAGTAGGACTAAATATATTTAAACATTGGAGTATGCTGTTTTTTTTTTGTGAGTGTAGTGTTAGATAGTGGGGTATTTGTTTATCTGTTACATTTTTTTGTTAAGCAAAATTATAAAGGAGTTATACTCCAGTCTAGTAGGTGGCGGTAATGCAACATTTATTGGATGCCAACCACCATTAAACCTAATAAAGGAAGAAGAATAAATTATTTCGCGGAACTATACAATCAAACGACACTTCCTGCACGGACTCAATTTGCTGTGAACAGGAGTAATCATGGCGTTCAACTTTGGCGGCGCTGCCACCAACCCCGCAAGTAAGGAGATATTTCCATCTATTGATATCGAATTTATTAGAAAGCACTTTACATTACTATCAACAGCAGATATTGTGATGGACGGATGGCTATGATTTCATTTACGTACGCCACAGCTAACGAAACCACAAAAGTAAGAAAAGCGGCCTTGACTGCAGGTCAAGCCAGTTAAGGTTAGCTAACGAAGTAGTTAGCTAGTTTACTAGAATGTTCATACACTCGCTATCTAGTCAGCTTGTATGAACTATTCTCACATAAATGGAGGATCATCGATTTAAGTCCGCTTGCTATTTAAACGGCCAGTTGTAAGCTTTCTAACTAGCGAAGCTAACTAACTACACTAGCTACCTAGTCGTCAGCAACATTCTGTTGAACCCCTTATGTTGCGGACGAGCAAGTGTAAGGACATCAAACATTCATCCTCCCGCATAGACGTTCTAGTTTAGATCGCCTGGTTAAATTGTGCTTGGATACTTTTTTTTAAATCTCTAATTGGTTAAACTAGAGAGGAATATAGCAATGTGATAACATCTGAGTTTGCTTAATTTACTATTATCCTAAATTAGGATATTGAATTATTTTACCATATGCTTCTTTCCATGATGTTATGATTGTGTTCCTACATTACACAAATTGGCGTATTGACCACATCAAATTGGCGGGAATTACACATAAATTTTCCCTCAGATTGGTGATGTTAGTTTAAAAGTGTATAGTCAACACAGTGACACAAGATCAATTGCATAAAACGTATCAATATCTTTGGTTTTGTACTAATTTTGCAGGATTTTCTCAAATGGCACGGATAATTTATATTGGTCTCCCAACTAGCCATTTAAATGACCATTTAAATTAACATGTTGACTGACTTTTAATTTTAGATGGCTAGTTGCCGAAAGATCCCTACCTGTAAAATATTTCGATTCACGCTTTTTTATATTTTGTATATATATTTTTAACATCAGAGGCATTTCCATCATCTCTCGGGTTGATTGTGTCCCTCGCTATTAAATATGCGTTAAAAACACGTTTTATATCCAGGGTGTTCCATTCCTATGATGAGTATTCACTAGAGGTCTACTGATTATGATATTTCAACACCGATACCAATTATTACATTTACATTACATTTAAGTCATTTAGCAAATTGGGGGACCAAAAAAAGCCGATACTGATTAATCGGCTGATTTTTATATATATATTTGTAATAATGACAATTACAACAATACTGATTGAACACTTTTATTTTAACTTAATATAATACTTCAATAAAATCTATTTAGTCTCAAATAAATAATGAAACATGTTCAATTTGGTTTAAATAAAGCAAAAACAGTGTTGGAAAGGAAAGTAAAAGTGCAGTATGTGCCATGTAAAAAAGCTAACGTTTAAGTTCCTTGCTCAGAACATATGAAAGCTGGTGGTTCCTTTTAACATGAGTCTTCAATATTCCCAGGTAAGAAGTATTAGGTTGTAGTTATTATAGGAGTTTTTCTCTCTCTACCATTTGTATTTCATATACCTTTGACTATTGGATGTTCTAATAGGTAACTTAGTATTGGGGTGGCAGGGTAGCCTAGTGGTTAGAGCGTTGGACTAGTAACCGACAGGTTGCAAGTTCGAATCCCCGAGCTGACAAGGTACAAATTAGAGGTCGACCGAAAACAGCATTCCTGTTACATTGCACAACCTTCAATGTTATGTCATAATTACGTAGAATTCTGGCAAATTAGTTCGCAATGAGCCAGGCAGCCCAAACTGTTGCATATACCCTGACTCTGCGTGCAATGAACGCAAGAGAAGTGACACAATTTCACCTGGTTAATATTGCCTGCTATCCTGGATTTCTTTTAGCTAAATATGCAGGTTTAAAAATATATACTTCTGTGTATTGATTTTAAGAAAGGCATTGATGTTTATGGTTAGGTACACGTTGGAGCAACGGCAGTCCTTTTTCGCGAATGCACACCGCATCGATTATATGCAACACAGGACACGCTAGATAAACTAGTAATATCATCAACTATATGTAGTTATAACTAGTGATTATGATTGCTTGATTGATTGTTTTTTATAAGATAAGTTTAATGCTAGCTAGCAACTTACCTTGGCTTCTTACTGCATTCATGTAACAGGCAAGCTCCTTGTGAGGCAGGTGGTTAGAGCGTTGGACTAGTTAACCGTAAGGTTGCAAGATTGAATCCCTGAGCTGACATGGTAAAAATATGTAGTTCTGCCCCTGAACAAGGCAGTTAACCCACCGTTCCTAGACCGTCATTGAAAATAAGAATGTGTTCTTAACTGACTAAATAAAGGTGTAAAAAAAAAAAATACAGATTTTCGTTTGTTATGAAAACGTGAAATCGGCCTTATTAATCGGTCGACCTCTATCAGGGATGCAGTTGCCCATGGCGGAATCAACTTTATCCACTTCTTCATCCATCCTCATAACATTCCACTGTCTGACTACATATTTTGTTGTTGGTCAAGACACTAACGTATTTTAATTTGGTTCATTTGCTGCCAAAACAACAGCACACCGCCAGTGCCTCATCGGGATTTGGTAGTAAATATGCTCATTTTCAAGGCACAGCAGCTTCCCCATTCCCCAAAATGCATTCTCATCACTCAGAAGAATAAGAGTAATCTGCTAACTAGCTAGGCTACTTGCTTGAGAATGTAGACCGGTGTAGAGGTTTCTCAAATAATCCCAGGCTGAGTAAACAGTAGCTCAACCAAGTTCAGCACAGTCCGTAGGAGCAATAGCATGCTTATGCTGCAATTTCCAATGCTGAATAAATGAGGTTGCTTTATCCAACAAAGATCTACTTTTTGTAGTCTATCGATTAAGGACCTTTATGATTGCAAATAAAGCAGATCACTCTTCCAGCACCCCACAAAAGACTTGATGATTAAACATGAACAGGACCTTGAGAAATGTGGTGGAGCATGAGAAATAATTTCCCTCGTCTAGTTGGCAAGAATGATGAGACAAGGTTCACTGGCAGTATTCTAATACCACTGTTTAGGCCCTGGGGACTGTCTTGCATCTTTGATTGGGGCTCTGTGAATACATGGGTGGTGAAAGGGAACAGAATTCTGGCAAAGGATGACTGAAATATTCGGACTCAGCAGCAGTAAGTACAATGCAATGGCCCTGGCCCCACAGACTTTCACTGATTCATGGCAGTGAAGGGGCATTTTGAACTGCACTGTCTCATCCTGCTCTTTCTCTCCTCTCCCTGATGAGTTTGTTGTGGTTCTTCCCCATTGTAAAGAATTAAATCATTTTCTTCCTGGCTATAGCAGGTCTTGCAGCCCCTGGTTTCGGGACCACCACCACTGCTGCGGCCCCCGCTGGCTTCGGCGGCTTTGGCACCACCACCACAGGTAAGACTGGGACACTCCACTGTCCACTACATCAGTTTGACACAGCTACGCTGACTTTGCTAACTAACCAGCCAACTAGCCTTGTACCAGATCTGCTTGTTCTCTTGCTTACTTCATTGGCAAACCAAACATAGCATGACAATTACATAAATAGTTTAGTCTTTTTAGACAGACTGGTTGCCTTCCAGCTTAACATGTCTGTACATATACAAAGTCAGTTTGGAATAGAGGAAAGGGCAGAGTTGGGACATTCGGCTTATATAACTGCTTTATCTGCTTGTTGCCCTAGCGTAAACGTCTCCTGGACACACAATAGTAGCTAGCAAGATGAAGATCATAGAGGTTTTTTAAATGAGTGCTTTTTACTAGTTTGCCTCAACTACCTACACTGAAACCACTGCAAAGGTTTTGCCTGCAAACTTAGGTATAGAATTTCGACGTTCTGGCATGTCTGTCTATGGTACGTTTTTCATGAGCACAATCCCTGCCTACATTTTGAGCCTTGCCTACCCAAACTCGTGATTTGTTGGGAGAGTTGTCTGTTTGAAGAGAACTCCCCAGGATCTTTTCTTTTTTGAAGTTGCCAAGAGAATCTGTCACGTTTCCCAGACCTAGTGCTGTTGCTGCCCTAGGTCTGGGATTTACGAAACTATAAGAAGTTGGCAAGAGAGTAGAAACAGACTGGCACCCAGGCTACCAGCCTACCACATAAGTGTGAAATATGGTTACTACTAAATAACCATCCAACTACACCAGTGTATTCAGCATAATACTAGTAGTATCTTATTAATTAACTGACTAACAGAGCAGGGAGTTGAGGTTTGTGGCTGTTAATTTGTGGCTGTTAGTAATTCCTTCAACTGAAAACATCACTGTTATGACGCTACCAGGTGTGCTCTTGTACATACAATGTGTTTGAAGCTTTTATCCCACTGTGGGACTGTCGCGGTGCTCTTCTCTACACTAACCCTCCTCTCCACCCCTCTCTCTCTCTCTCTCTCTCTCTCTCTCTCTCTCTCGCTGCCTGCCTGCCTGCTGGCTAAAGGATTTGGGGGGCTGGGAGCCGGGAGCACCACGTCTGGTGGGTTTAGTTCTGGGGGGTTTGGATTAAATGCAGCAGCTCCCAATGCGGCTGCAATCAGCTTTAATGTTGGGGGCTTTGGTGCAGCTACCACAGCAGCCACTGTGTTCAATTTTGGTAATAGCCTGGCTAGCGCAGGTAGATGCCTTTTTATATTTTTTTATATTAATCTATCAATCAGTCAATCCGTCTAGTATGTCTACAGCACACATTTGTACTTTCCATTTATCCCTACACAACTGTGTATTATTTTGGTATGGTGTTTTTGTATATCTCCATCTCACCCTATGCATATGTTAAATGCTCATCTAAAGATGTTTTGCATGTTGCCTGTTTTGGATATATCCGCTATCCGCTACACCAGCCTTTGTTAGCACATTCCCTGTGTCAAACTGGTGGGCTCTGATTACGGAGTTGGGAAAGGCGTGCTAGATTATTTTTGTGGAATATGTTATGTGTTTCTTATCGCATTTTCCTGAATCTGTTAGGCCACTGATTGCCTGGCAGGCACATGACATGTTCTGTGTTATTTCTCAAGAGTATTTATCTTCTCCACTCTAAAAAAGCATTAGGGACCCCTCCCTTAGAGAAATCAATTGATCTCTTCTAGGGTTGCACATTTTGGGGAATATTTAGAGGTGGAAAATTTACGTGGGATATATGGGAATTAATGGGAATATATTCAAATTAATATTAATACCATTTAAATGTAGATGTTTTTTGCATTGGATATATTTACCATATCATACAAACCTTTTACCTTATCATAAGTAGACATAATTGCAAATGATTAAATCCTTCCAATAGAAATGAAAAAAAATATTTAGGTATGAATTGAACTTTAATTAAATGAGTTGACTCTAAACATGGGACGATTTCACTGAACAACAAAAGAGAATTTTGAATGATCACCAATGATCCATCGCATCTCCCAAACACGTTTTTAACATACATCTGTAAAATGATAGTCTAGAAACTAAAGCTTTGGTTGTCTTCCTCGCAGGCTTCCATGTCTTCTCCCTGGACCTCCTCAATGTCCACCTCTTGAACATCAGATTCTGAGGCCTCATCTTCATTGTCAACTTTCCAACCTTGTTGGGGATGGCTCATTGTCAAGCTCAAAAAGCCTCAATTTGCCACCAATTTTTCAACCGTTGTATTGGTCAGTTTGTTGCGTGCTTTGATCTGTGTGTTCCCAAACAAGGACCAGTTGCGCTCTGAGGTGGCTGATGTTGGTGGGATTTGGAGGATGATGGAGGAAACAGGGGAAAGAGCCTCAGATCCACAAAGTCCCTTCCACCAGGTGGCTGAGGAGATATGTTGGCACGACCGCCAATTTGCATCTCCATCCCAAAGTCCTTGCTTGGATGTGTACTTCGCCAGACTACCAAGAACCTTGCCCTCATCCAGGCCATGTTGGCGAGACAAGGTAGTGGTGACACCATAGGCCTTGTTGATCTCTGCTCCAGACAGTATGTTCTTGCCAGCATATTTGAGGTCCAACATGTACGCTGCGGCATGTATGGGCTTCAGGCAGAAGTCTTCACACTTTGATGTATTTCAAAACAGCAGTTTCCTCTGCTTGGAGCAACACTGAAGTGGGCAGGGCAGTACGGATTTCTTCTCTTACATTTGCAAGCAGAGTCTGAACATCAGACAGGATGGCATTGTCTCCCTCAATCTGTGCAATGGCTACTGCTATAGGTTTCAGGCTACTTGCCACTCTCTCCCAAAATACATAATCTAGGAGGATCCTCTTGATGGGGCTGTCCATATCGGCAGATTGTGATATGGCCATTTCTTGGAGACTCCTTCCCCTCCAGGAGACTGTCAAACATGATGACAACACCACCCCAACGGGTGTTGCTGGGCAGCTTGAATGTGGTACTCTTCTCAGATTGCTGCTATAACTTGATGATCCTTCACATACCTAACAATTTTCTTGGCTCTCTTGTAGAGTTTATCCATTGTTTTCAGTGCCATGACGTCCTTGAGGAGCTGATTCAATGCATGAGCCAATAGGTGTGATGTGAGGGTAGGACTCGTCCACTTTAGACCAAGCAGCCGTCATGTTCGCAGCATATACCTTCTGTGGACCAAGGTCATTGATGACTGCCTTCAGCTCATCTGCAATGTAGAGACCGGTGTGTCTGTTGTCCCTTGTGTCTGTGCTCTTGTAGAATACTGGTTGAGGGGTGGAGATGACGTAGTTAATTATTCCTTGCTCACGAACATTCGACCACCCATCAGAGAGGATTGCAATACAGTCTGCTTTTTCTATGATTTGCTTGACCTTCACTTGAACTCTGTTTAGCTCTGCATCCAGCAAATTAGTAGATAAAGCATGTCTGGTTGGAGGGTTGTATGCTGGGCGAAGAACATTCAGAAATATCTTCCAATACACATTGCCTGTGAGCATCTGAGGTGAACCAGTTGCATACAGTGCTCGAGCAAGACATTCATCAGCATTTCTCTGACTACATTCCTCCATTGAGTCAAAAAAAACTTATGATTCCAGGAGGACCATGAGCTGTTGCTATCGATAAGGTGTCTGATTCATCATTTTCACCTCAAATAGAAGTAGAGGTAGTAGTTGTAGCCATGAGGGAACTTTTTTCACTTGGCCAAATGATTCTGCATCTTTGTAGCATTCTTCACATATGATTTGGCACAGTGTTTGCAAATGTACACAGCTTTTCCTTCTGCATTAGTTGCAGTGAAATATCTCCACACATCAGATAGTGCCCGTGGCATTCTCCTGTAAAGATTAGATTAAAAAAAATATATATATACAATTCCATGTACAGATAAATAGTTAAGCAGTTAGATTAAACAACTCCTTTGTAAGATGAATGTTATAAGATGAAACATGTATGGAAACAGGTGAATTAACACTCAGTTAGCAGGTTCAAGCAAGCTAAAAACCCACATGGTAGCAAATCCTAACTAGCAGAAATTGTTAACAAGTTAGAAATAATTTAAACACACGTTGCTGTAGGTTACTATTTACTAGTTAACAAAAAATAATGTATGTCATATAAAATAATGTATGTCATATAAAATACATTCACCCCACCCAGTATTGTGATCAAAACTTACCAGAAAGTATGTAGTCCTTGGCTCAGACAGTATAGTAGTGTTGGTTCAATAGTATCTCATTAGTGTGCAAGATCTTGAGAATCAGCTGTACATGTGATGGAAGAACGCACTGTGCATGCAGAGGGTTGCAATTCCATTGAATTGGGCATAGTTTAACCAAAATATGCCACAATACCTCGAATTGCCTTGTGTGTATTCCACAAAAAAAGGTTCACTGTTATAAGCAAACTTTTTTGATGAATTTAAGCAACATTTCCGGGCTTAACTTCCCATGGAAATTTCCGGAAAGTTCCCGACTCTTTGCAACCCTAATCTCTACGCCCTCCCTCATCTTTCTTTCCATTATCCATCCATTCATCCATGCTCTCTTATCTCTCTCTGACGGTCTGGTTTGTCTTGCTCAGGTGCTTTTGGGGGTTTTGGGACGACCACTACATCCGCTGCTGCGCCTGGGTCAACTTTCAGCTTCGCCACTCCTGCAAGCACAACAGGTCAGGACTATGGAACTCGCTGGGGCAGGGCTGGGTACAGACTGAGAGAGCCAGGGCAGGAACGGCCTTGTCCCACTCTGCTTGCTCCTGCTATTCTGCATGGCAACTACTAGATGGTGCACTACCATAACATGTTATCTCCTTGCCATAGCCTCTCCCGAGCCTCTCTCTTCTTAGATTACCAACACACTATAACCCTAACCTAAGATTCTATGCCAAAATACTCAACAAATCCTTATATTTTCCATTTTAATGGTTTTATTGATATAATTATTTCTCCTTCCAGGAGGACTGTTTGGTAATACCCAGAATAAGGGATTTGGGTTCTCCTCTGGGCTGGGCACTGGCACTACTGCTGCAGCTGGGTTTGGAACAGGTCTGGGGACAACTCTAGGAGGTGGATTTGGTGGCTTCAATATCCAGCCACAGCAGCAACAGCAAGGTAAGTGTTCCTCTGGCTAAGAGCAGGGGTGAATCTCAAAAGTCCTTCCTCAATTCCTAGGGTCCTCTCCTCGCTTCCTTAACCTTAGAGGGAACAGAAGATCCAACGATTTGAGACGGAGACGAGGAGAGAACGCAAGGAGGAATTAAGGAAAGACTATTGCGATTGTCCCCTGGTGTATGCAAACCAAACAAGTTATGATTTGCTAGGATACCTAAGTTTTCTTTTGTGTTGCGCTATATAGGAAGCTTTTTTGGGCAGCAGGCCCAGGCCCCAGCCCAGTCTAATCAGCTCGTCCACACAGCTAACGCCCTGTCTGCCCCCACCCTGCTTGGGGATGAGAGAGATGCCATCTTGGCCAAGTGGAATCAGCTCCAGGCCTTCTGGGGAACAGGCAAGGGCTACTTCAACAACCAACTCCCCCCTGTAGATTTCACACAGGAGAACCCTTTCTGCAGGTTCAAGGTAATGCCTTGTATCAGCATATTTTGACATTAAGTGTTTTTCTATTTTAATAAAGCAAATTGCTGTTTTAATCTTAAACTAGTTTTCACATGTTGATGAGGTTTGTTGTACTATTCCTTTTTACAGTCTTCAGGTAACTGCAGTGGTGTAGACCAGTGCTTTGGAGTTCAATTAACTGTCACAAATATGTCGGCATAAGAGAGACCACCAAAGTTCTATCTAGAGAATACAAAGGTCACAAACTGCTAATTTATCATATCTGTTTCTGTCTGCAAGGCGGTAGGCTACAGCTGTATCCCAGGCAGTAAGGATGAGGATGGTCTGGTTGTCCTGGCCTTCAATAAGAAGGAGGCTGATGTCCGTAGCCAACAGCAGCAGCTGGTTGAGTCTCTACACAAGGTGCTGGGAGGGAACCAGACTCTCACCGTCAACGTAGAGGGAGTCAAAGCCCTGCCTGATGACCAGTGAGTAGTAGTAGACACTACCAGACACAGTCTATAGGTACACAACAGAGAATATACTTTGTAGTATGGTTGTCTATCACGTTGACCTCGTGATGTGTCAGTCTTTGCATCCATTGTTCAATCTGTGAACCTATTAACAGGAATACATTTCTCCAGCCCAAATACTCACTTTGATAGCAAACCAAGTGGCAGGGCTGCCATTTTCTTGTTTTTCAAATTAGTGAACATTTAGAAGCCCTGTAAGTAGACCATGTAACACTGAATGCCTGTCTTTCTCTCTTTTTAGGACGGAGGTGGTGATCTATGTGGTGGAGCGTTCTCCTAACGGCACATCTAAGAGGATCCCAGCTACAACACTGTACAGCTATGTAGAGCAGGCTAACACCAAGGCCCAGCTCACACAGCTAGCAGTTTTCATGTCTGTTACACGCACTGAGCTCTCACCAGCACAGCTCAAACAGCTGCTGGCGAATGCACCAGCAGGTAAGTTGGGTTGTGTGTGTGTCTTCCCCATACTCTCTCTTCTCTCACCTCCATCTCAACTAAGTTAACTTCTTATGGCTGCAATCCTGGTAACGGGATGATATGACAACAGCCAGTGAAAGTGCAGGGCGCCAAATTCAAAACAACAGAAATCTCATAAATAAAATTCCTCAGACATGTGTCTTATACCATTTTAAAGGTAATCTTGTTGTTAATCCCACCAAAGTGTCTGATTAAAAATATGCTTTTCAGCGAAAGCACCACAAACGATTATGTTAGGTCACCACCAAGCCACAGAATAAGCACAGCCATTTTTCCAGCCAAAGATAGCAGTCACAAAAAGCACAAATACAGATAAAATGAATCACTAACCTTTGATGATCTTCCTCAGATGACACTCATAGGACTTCATGTTACACAATACATGTATGTTTTGTTTGATAAATGTATGTTTTGTTTGAGTTTACATTGGCGTGTTACGTTCACTAGTTCCAAAAACATTCAGTGATAGTGCATAGCCACATCGTTTCAACAGAAATACTCATCATGAATGTAGATGGTAATACAAGTTATACACATGGAATTATAGATATCTCTCCTTAATGCAACGCTGTGTCAGATTTAAAAAAAACTTTACGGAAAAAGCCAACCATGCAATAATATTAGACGTCGCTCAGAACTATAGTCAAATTAGCCGCCATGTTGGAGTCAACAGAAACCAGAAATTACATGATAAATATTCCCTTCCCTTTTTTTTAATTTTTTTATTTCACCTTTATTTAACCAGGTAGGCAAATTGAGAACACGTTCTCATTTACAATTGCGACCTGGCCAAGATAAAGCAAAGCAGTTCGACACATACAACAACACATAGTTATACATGGAGTAAAACAAACATACAGTCAATAATACAGTGAAAAATAAGTCTATATACAATATGAGCAAGTGAGGTGAGATAAGGGAGGTGAAGGCAAACAAAATATATATATATAAATAAATAAAAATATAAAAAGGCCATGGTGGCGAAGTAAATACAATATAGCAAGTAAAAAAAAAGTTAAAAAAGTAGAGATAGTAGAGATAGAAATAATGGGGTGCAAAGGAGCAAAATAAATAAATACAGTAGGTAAAGAGGTAGTTGTTTGGGCTAAATTATAGATGGGCTATGGACAGGTGCAGTAATCTATGAGCTGCTCTGACAGCTGGTGCTTAAAGCTAGTGAGCGAGATAAGTGTTTCCAGTTTCAGAGATTTTTGTAGTTCGTTCCAGTCATTGGCAGCAGAGAACTGGAAGGAGAGGCGGCCAAAGGAAGAATTGGTTTTGGGGGTGACCAGAGAGATATACCTGCTGGAGCGCGTGCTACAGGTAGGTGCTGCTATGGTGACCAGCGAGCTGAGATAAGGGGGGACTTTACCTAGCAGGGTCTTGTAGATGACCTGGAGCCAGTGGGTTTGACGACGAGTATGAAGCGAGGGCCAGCCAACGAGAGTGTACAGGTCGCAGTGGTGGGTAGTATATGGGGCTTTGGTGACAAAACGGATGGCACTGTGATAGACTGCATCCAATTTATTGAGTAGGGTTTTGGAGGCTAATTTGTAAATGACATCACCGAAGTCGAGGATTGGTAGGATGGTCAGTTTTACAAGGGTATGTTTGGCAGCATGAGTGAAGGATGCTTTGTTGCGGAATAGGAAGCCAATTCTAGATTTAACTTTGGATTGGAGATGTTTGATGTGAGTCTGGAAGGAGAGTTTACAGTCTAACCAGACACCTAGGTATTTGTAGTTGTCCACATATTCTAAGTCAGAGCCGTCCAGAGTAGTGATGTTGGACAGGCGGGCAGGTGCAGGCAGCGATCGGTTGAAGAGCATGCATTTAGTTTTACTTGTATTTAAGAGCAGTTGGAGGCCACGGAAGGAGAGTTGTATGGCATTGAAGCTCGCCTGGAGGGTTGTTAACACAGTGTCAAAAGAAGGGCCAGAAGTATACAGAATAGTGTCGTCTGCGTAGAGATGGATCAGAGAATCATCAGCAGCAAGAGCGACATCATTGATGTATACAGAGAAGAGAGTCGGTCCAAGAATTGAACCCTGTGGCACCCCCATAGAGACTGCCAGAGGCCCGGACAACAGACCCTCCGATTTGACACACTGAACTCGATCAGAGAAGTAGTTGGTGAACCAGGCGAGGCAATCATTAGAGAAACCAAGGCTGTCGAGTCTGCCGATGAGGATGTGGTGATTGACAGAGTCAAAAGCCTTGGCCAGGTCAATGAATACGGCTGCACAGTATTGTTTCCTATCGATGGCGGTTAAGATATCGTTTATGACCTTGAGCGTGGCTGAGGTGCACCCATGGCCAGCTCTGAAACCAGATTGCATAGTGGAGAAGGTATGGTGGGATTCGAAATGGTCGGTAATCTGTTTGTTGACTTGGCTTTCGAAGACCTTAGAAAGGCAGGGTAGGATAGATATAGGTCTGTAGCTGTTAGGGTCAAGAGTGTCCCCCCCTTTGAAGAGGGGGATAACCGCAGCTGCTTTCCAATCTTTGGGAATCTCAGACGACACGAAAGAGAGGTTGAAAAGGCTAGTAATAGGGGTGGCAACAATTTCAGCAGATAGTTTTAGAAAGAAAGGGTCCAGATTATCTAGCCCGGCTGATTTGTAAGGGTCCAGATTTTGCAGCTCTTTCAGAACATCAGCTGACTGTATTTTGGAGAAAGAGAAATGGGGAAGGCTTGGGCGAGTAGCAGAGGGGAGGGCAGTGCTGTTGACCGGGGTAGGGGCAGCCAGGTGGAAAGCATGGCCAGCCGTAGAAAAATGCTTATTAAAATTCTCAATTATAGTGGATTTGTCGGTGGTGACAGTGTTTCCTATCTTCAGTGCAGTTGGAAGCTGGGAAGAGGTGTTCTTATTCTCCATGGACTTTACAGTGTCCCAGAACTTTTTTGAATTTGTGTTGCAGGAAGCAAATTTCTGCTTGAAAAAGCTAGCCTTGGCTTTTCTAACTGCCTGTGTATATTGGTTTCTAGCTTCCCTGAAAAGTTGCATATCACGGGGGCTGTTCGATGCTAATGCAGAACGCCATAGGATGTTTTTCTGTTGGTTAAGGGCAGTCAGGTCAGGAGAGAACCAAGGGCTATATCTGTTCCTGGTTCTAAATTTCTTGAATGGGGCATGCTTATTTAAGATGGTGAGGAAGGCATTTTTTAAAAATATCCAGGCATCCTCTACTGACGGGATGAGATCAATATCCTTCCAGGATACATCGGCCAGGTCGATCAGAAAGGCCTGCTCGCTGAAGTGTTTCAGGGAGCGTTTGATAGTGATGAGTGGAGGTCGTTTGACCTCTGACCCATTACGGATGCAGGCAATGAGGCAGTGATCGCTGAGATCTTGGTTGAAAACAGCAGAGGTGTATTTGGAGGGCAAGTTGGTTAGGATGATATCTATGAGGGTGCCCGTGTTTACGGAATTGGGGTGGTACCTGGTAGGTTCATTGATAATTTGTGTGAGATTGAGGGCATCAAGCTTAGATTGTAGGATGGCTGGGGTGTTAAGCATGTTCCAATTTAGGTCGCCTAGCAGCACGAGCTCTGAAGATAGATGGGGGGCAATCAGTTCACATATGGTGTCCAGAGCACAGCTGGGGGCAGAGGGTGGTCTATAGCAGGCGGCAACTGTGAGAGACTTGTTTTTAGAGAGGTGGATTTTTAAAAGTAGAAGTTCAAATTGTTTGGGAACAGACCTGGATAGTAAAACAGAACTCTGCAGGCAATCTTTGCAGTAGATTGCAACACCGCCCCCTTTGGCCGTTCTATCTTGTCTGAAAATCTTGTAGTTGGGGATGAAAATGTCAGAATTTTTGGTGGTCTTTCTAAGCCAGGATTCAGACACGGCTAAAACATCCGGGTTGGCAGAGTGAGCTAAAGCAGTGAACAAAACAAACTTAGGGAGGAGGCTTCTAATGTTAACATGCATGAAACCGAGGCTATTACGGTTACAGAAGTCATCAAAAGAGAGCGCCTGGGGAATAGAAGTGGAGCTAGGTACTGCAGGGCCTGGATTCACCTCTACATCACCAGAGGAACAGAGGAGGAGTAGGATAAGGGTACGGCTAAAAGCTATGAGAATTGGTCGTCTAGAGCATCTAGAACAGAGAGTAAAAGGATGTTTCTGGGGGCGATAAAATAGCTTCAAGGAATAATGTACAGAAAAAGGTATGGTAGGATGTGAATACAGTGGAGGTAAACCTAGGTATTGAGTGATGATGAGAGAGATATTGTCTCTAGAAACATCATTGAAACCAGGTGATGTCATCGCATATGTGGGTGGTGGAAATGAAAGGTTGGATATGGTATAGTGAGCAGGGCTAGAGGCCCTACAGTGAAATAAGCCAATAAACACTAACCAGAACAGCAGTGGACAAGGCATATTTACATTAAGGAGAGGCATGCTTAATCGAGTGATCAATAAGGGTCCAGTGAGTAGAGGTTGGTTGGGGTCACGGCGATCCAGACAGCTGGCCGGGTAGATGGCTATCGGTAGCAAGATAGCATAGGATGGAGGTCTATTTTTAGACACCTCGTGCGTTTCCGTCGGTAGATTAGTGGGGTTCCGTGTCTTGTAGAGGGGATCAATCCAATTGGCAAAATAGATATAGTGACCCAAGAAAAAAAAAATAATAATAATTGTCCGAAATACTTATTAAGATAGCAGCCGATAAGACAGCTAACGATTAGCGGGCCCCAGGTGAGCGTTCAGGTAACGTCGCGACGGAGGTGCCAGTTGGATAACTCCCTCGGGCAGATAACGTCGGCAGTCAATCGTGAAAGCCCGGTGGGGCTCCGTATCTGCAAAAAAAAAAAAAAAAAAACCCGGGTCCGGATAGGTGACTGTAGCCCAGGAATGGCTGATGGAACTCCTCAGCTGGCTAGCTCCGGAATAATTTAAGTTTGCTCCGGGATCGACGTAAGCCAGTAGTCACACGGTTTGCAGCTAGCTAGCTGCGAAATCAAGGTGCAAATGTCCAGAGCCTGCGGCTGAAATCCGGGGAAACTGAGAGAAAAAAAAGGCCCGGTATGCTCCGGTCCGAGTCGCGTTGCACAAAAGTGCCGGTAGATTATCGAGCTAAAGGAATAGCTGATGACCACAAAACGTGGGCAGCTGAAACACCAACGCTAGCCAGCAAGCCGGCTAACTTCTGGGCAGCTTCAAATTAGCTTTCGGCTAGCTTTCGGCTAACTTCTGGTTAGCTTTCTGGCTAACTTCTGATTAGCCCCTGGTTAGCTTCACTGTGGATTTTCAGATTTGAGGTAAATAATACTTTTTTTGTTGTAATTGGTGAGGCGGGTTGCAGGAAAGCTTTTGTAGTTGGGTTCTTGGATAATTAAAAGATATGCGAAGAAGGTGTAAATATATATATACAGGACAAGACAGTACGAGGACAAAAATGACGTCTGAACTGCTAAGCCATCTTGGAATAAGATCTTTGATGATCTTCATCAGAATGCAGTCCCAGGAATCCCAGGTCCACAATAAATGCTTGATTTGTTCGATAATGTCCGTTATTTATTTCCAATTAGCTACTTTGGTTAGCGCGTTTGGTAAACAATTCCAAAGTCACAGCGCGTTCACTAAAACGTGACAATGTCCAAAAGTTCCGTAACAGTCAGTAGAAACATGTCAAACGATGTATTGAATCAATCTTTAGAATGTTGTTAACATAAATCTTGAATAACGTTCCAACCGGAGAATTACATTGACTTCAGATGAGCGATGGAACAGAGCTCCCTCTTATGTGAACGTGCATGGTGAAAGCATGGTCAGATCATGGCAGACTTGACTAATTCCTCTCTCATTCGGCCCCCCTTCACAGTAGAGGCATCAGACAAAGTTCTACAGACTGTTGACATCTAGTGGAAGCCATAGGAAGTGAAAACTCATCCATATCTCGCTGGGATTTCAATCGGAGCTTGGTTGAAAATCCACCAGCCTCAGAATTTCCACTTCCTGTTTGGATTGTTTCTCAGGTTTTTGCCTTGCCTATGAGTTCTGTTATACTCACAGACATAATTCAAACCGTTTTAGAAACTTCAGAGTGTTTTCTATCCAATACTAATAATAATATGCATATATTAGCAACTATGACTGAGGAGCAGGCCTTTTACTCTGGGCACCTCTGTGCACCTTTCATCCAAGCTACTCAATACTGCCACTGCAGCCATAAGAAGTTAACTGAGTCATTTCGTTGAGAGCATGGTCTTGTTCCCCGGCTCAGACGTTGCTGATGCATGCCAGATTTTAGGCGTGAAATAGGTATTTTCCATATCAACTTAAGCACATCATGTTATAGCAACCTGGTGCCCGACGACACAGTCAATGATCTGACACGCAACCATTGGTTTGATGCATGCAACGTCTGAGCATGGCAACAAGGCCATGTCTTTTAGATAACCAGATGTCTATTGTACAACAGCTGTGGCTTCATGGATTTCAGTTTGGTTTCATTTAATGGTTTATTGAAACAACAGCGTATGGACTATTTGGTCCACATGTAGCACTAAGAATGTGACTGTTGTATATGACTCAAGAGTTTTGTTGCTTGTTTTCAGGTGTGGATCCCATCATTTGGGAACAGGCAAAGGTGGATAACCCTGATGCGGACAAGTAAGTTGTTTAATGTGAATCAAGGTTATTAAAAGGTTGTTATCATTACTTCTTCTGAGCTAGATGATCATTTTGAAACTGTATATGGAACTGATGATATTCGTAATCGTACAGGTTGATCCCCGTCCCCATGGTTGGTTTCAAAGAACTACTCCGCAGACTGAAGATTCAGGACCAGATGACCAAACAGCACCAGTCCAGAGTAGACGTGAGTCCTGCTGCTTTCCTCTACAATTGCACTGCTTCTAGAAGTGTTATAAAAGAGTGTAGAGGGATAGGGAATTTGCAGGACCATAAAATTAATAAAGAACCTTAGGTTGTTGGTTCTTATCCAGCTTAAAGGACTGTGCAAAGGAGACTGAGAGACACATCTGGCTACTAAGACCAATACAGGAGGGGAGCTGTGTTATGCTGGCCTTTGTTACAGCTTTCCTGTACTGCCTCACATGCTTCTCAGTACCCTCCTTTATATGCTGTAGGTGGGTTCCTCCTATGTAGTTATGTACACGTTTCCTGTGATCTTTCACCAGATCATCTCTAATGACATCAGTGAACTGCAGAAGAACCAGGCAACAACAGTGGCTAAGATCGCTCAATACAAGAGGAAGCTGATGGATCTCTCTCACAGAGTACTACAGGTATATGCCATACATAATAATAAAGTCAAGTCACCTGGCTATTGTCAGCTGGTACTGCGGTGTGTAAAAATATTTTGAATGCCAACAGATTATCATGAAGTTAGCTGTCTTGATTAAATTAATTATTTAACTGTGTGTATAATAGGGCTAACCCCAATTAGTTGATTGTTTGGTCGTTAGGCTGTTGGTCGACCAAGATTATTTTAGTCGAGCAGTAATATACAGTACCAGTCACAATGTGACCAGTAGGTGTGTTTGGACACCACTACTCATTCAAGGGTTTTTCTTTATTTTACCATTTTCTACACAGTAGAATAATAGTGAGGACATCAAAACTATGAAATAACACATATGGAATCATGTAGTAACCAAAGTGTTAAACAAATCAAAATATCCACCCTTTGCCTTGACAGCTTTGCACTCTCTTGGTATTCTCTCAACCAGCTTCACCTGGAATGCTTTTCCTACATTATTGGAGTTCCCACATATGCTGAGCACTTGTTGGCTGCTTTTCCTTCCCTCTGCCAAACCAAACCATCTCAATTGGGTTGAGGTTGGGTGATTGTGGAGTCCAGGTCATGCAGCACTCCATCACTCTGCTTCTTGGTCAAATAGCCTTTACACAGCCTGAAGGTGTGTTGGGTCATTGTCCTGTTGAAAAACAAATGATACGATGGTGTATCGCTGCAGAATGCTGTGGTAGCCATGGTGGTTAAGTGTGCCTTGAATTCTAAATAAATCGCTGACAGTGTCACCAGCAAAGCACCATCACACCACCTCTATGCTTCATGGTGGGAACCACACATGCAGAGGTCATCTGTTCACCTACTCTACGACTCACAAAGACACGGCGGTTGGAATCAAACATCTCAATTTGGAATCATCAGAACAAAGGACAGATTTCCACCGGTATAATGTCATTTCTTGTTTTCCTTGGCCCAAGCAAGTCTCTAATTATTTAGTAGTGTTTTTTTGCAGCAATTCAACCATGACAGCCTGATTCACGCAGTCTCTGAACAGTTGATGTTGAGATGTTTCTGTTACTTGAACTCGAAAGCATTTATTTAAGCTGCAATTTCTGAGGCTGGTAACTCGAATGAACGTATCCTCTGCAGCAGAGGTAACTCTGGGTCTTCCTTTCCTGTGGCGGTCCTCATGAGAGCCAGTTTCATCATATTGCCTGATGTTTTTTGTGCCGCACTGTCAAAGTTCTTGAAATTTTCCGGATTGACTGACCTTCATGTCTTTGTCATTTCTCGTTGCTTATTTGAGCGGGTCTTGCCATAATATGGGCTTGGTCTTTTACCAAATGGGGTTATCTTCTGTATACCACCCCTACCTTATCACAACATACCTGATTGGCTGAAATGCATTAAGAAGGAAAGAAATGACACAAATGAACTTTTAACAAGCCACAACAGTTCATTGAAATGCATTCCATGAAGTTGGTTGAGAGAATGCCAAGAGTGTGCAAAGTTGTCATCAATGCAAAGGGTGGCTACTTTGAAGAATCTAAAATATATTTTGATTTGTTTTTAAACTTGTTTTTGGTTACTACATGATTCATTATGTGTTTTCTTAGTTTTGATGTCTTCACTATTCTACAATGTAAAAAAAAAAAAAATAAAAACTGGAATGAGTAGATATATCCAAACTTTTGTGTGTGCATTCGTGCGTGTATGTAATATATACACATGCATACATACTACCATTCAAAAGTTTGGGGTCACTTAGAAATGTCCTTGTTTTTGAAAGAAAAGCAAATAAAAAATTACATCAAATTGATCAGAAATACAGCGTAGATATTGTTAATGACTATTGTAGCTGGAATGGGCAGATTTATTTTATGGAATATCTACATAGGCGTACAGAGGCCCATTATCAGCAACCATCACTCCTGTGTTCCAATGGCACGTTGTTAGCTAATCCAAGTTTATAATTTTAAAAGGCTAATTGATCATTAGAAAACCTGTTTGCAATTATGTTAGCACAGCTGAAAACTGTTGTCTTGATTTAAAGAAGCAATACATCTGGCCTTCTATAGACTATTTGAGTATCTGGAGCATCAGCATTTGTGGGTTTGATTATAGGCTCAAAATCACAGAATTGCGCAAACTGTCTCTAACCAGAATCGAAAGGAGTGGGAGGCCGCGGTGCACAACTGAGCAGGAGGACAACCACATTAGAGTGTCTAGTTTGAGAAACAGACGCCTCACAAGTCCTCAACTGGCAGCTTCATTAAATTAAATAGTACCAGCAAAACTAAGATTTCTTTTTTTAGTCGGGGACAGCCTTGGTGTATAAACTGTGTGTGTGAATGTAGGTGCTGATCAAGCAGGAGATTCAGAGGAAGAGTGGCTATGCCATCCAGGTGGATGAGGAGCACCTAAGAGTGCAGCTGGACACCATCCAGTGTGAACTTAACGCCCCCACGCAGTTCAAGGTAAGTTCACTGCAACATCTGGTTATTCCATACAAACGCTGGCACTCCGCTATGCCCTACGTGACTACTAAAAGCTGACTTTTAACTGCAACTCTGGACACCCTACCTATTTACATTTTGGTAGTTTAGATGACGCTCTTATCCAAAGCGACTTAAAGGTGCAATTAGGGTTAAATGCCTTGCTCAAGGGCACATCAGCAGATTTTTCACCTAGTCTGCTCGGGAACTCAGCGACATTTCTGTTACTGGCCCAATGCTCTTAACTGCTATGCAACCTGTCGCCTCTCACTGATTCAGATTTGATGACCCTGCTCTTTTCTTATTGGATGTACAGTATTTCTCATGTAATTTGAGGACCATGTCTAAAATTTACTTGAAATGGTTATTGCTCTATTAGGGGCGTCTGAACGAGCTGATGTCTCAGATCCGCATGCAGAACCACTTTGGGGCGGTGCGCTCAGAGGAACGATATAGTGTGGATGGGGACCTTCTCAGAGAGATCAGACAGGTGAGACTGTTAAAATTCTATTTTTATGGGCAAGACATACTGCATGTATATGTTTATGCAAATTAGGGAAGTGTTTTGTCTGTCTGCTTACAGATGTGTGGTCTGCCGTTAGTCCGTCAGTGGTTCTAAGCGTGTGGTTGGTCAGTATTGCTGACCGAGTGTCTCTCCGTTCTCCTCTCCACAGCACCTAAAGCAGCAGCAGGAGGGTCTGAGTCAGCTGATCAGTGTGATAAAAGATGACGTGGAAGACATCAAACTGATAGAACATGGCCTACTGGACCGACTCGGCTGACCTCAAAGGTCTTCCCAGGCCTCACATGGCCCTGAATCTCTCTCACTGCTGACAAACGTTAAAGGGACATTCCTCTTCTTAGCAAGGCATATATCTGTCTTTTCATTGGTCTGTCTCCTACTCAGAGGTGCTTTCTCACACAGATTAATCCTGGTCCTGGACTAATGGCTCAATGGTGAATCTCAATCAAAAATGCTTTTTAGTCCAGGACTAGGCATTATTTTTGTTTTGGAAACTGCCCCTAAAACCCCCAAACATCTAAACTGGAACAAGGCCGCCTTAGAAAAACTGCCGTCTGGTGGACACTGTCTGGTTGACAGCCAGTAAAATGTGACTGTTCGATGATTTGGTGTGATATTCAAGTGCGATATTCTACACATTGTAAATAAATACGCCTTTTATTATTGCTTTAGTAATATTTTATATGATGGAATAAGAATTATACACGAGCCCAACATGGTTTAATAAAATGTCATTGAGAAGCCTTTTTCAACATGACTCTCCTGTGTTTGGATCTCTTTCTTACCCAAGTGTAACCGGCGTCAGTGCTAGCTTAGCAGCTTTGTTTCCTCCCTCAATCTGCCTCTGACTGGGCTTGAACCAGGGTCCTCTGTCTCCCATGAATGCCCGCTTGACAACATACAAACCAGTTGTTACACTGAAAAGGATCTGATTCATTGGCAACATTTTAGTCTGTGGGTGAGTTTATCCGGTACATTCTTAATCTGTTACACAAGCATAGGCACCATTTCTAAAACGAATGCTTTGCAAATCCATATCCTGTGTTCTGTCTGGGTCTCTCACTTACACAATGACTAGCCAATGGCTGTATAGTTTTCATCTATAGAATCAATATTTCCTTAGGTCATAATATTATTATGGTCACCTATTGAGAGAGGCCTGTATGAATAATCAAGTATGCCCCAAAATCTTTTCAATATTGTCCTTTTTTCTGATGATGTTGCATCTTTTCTCATTGGCTCTCAATATCTGTCCTTTTGGAGATGCTGGAAATGGGTCCATTGATTGGAATAAATAGATTCCCAGTTTCTAGTATATTTTCTCTAGAAGTAGGTATCAGAGAAAAATAAAATAAAATCATCTCCCTCCCTTTTCACTAGCATTCATGTAGTCCCCACCCTCACAGCATGATGGAGCACCATGAGGCTGGCAAGCAAGACTACTGTTCATGTGGCAGCAGGTTGCTGAAAGCCCTCGTCTGATCATACTGTTGACCCCTCCAGGGCTAGACCATTGATTTGAATGGGTAGATTCCAGTTGGTAGTAATATACTGTATTTCCTCTTGAAGTGCTTTATCAGTGGGTCATCATCTCCCTTGTTGCAGTAGGTCGTCTGGAAGCCCTCCTATGGTACTGTTGACCATTGATTGCAATGAATAGATTCCAGTTTGTAGCAATATATTTCCTGTTGAAGATGTGTGTCAGTGGGGGTCACCTTCATTCTGCAGTAGGTCTCCTCCCACTAGCCGGAAGGCCTCCATGAACTCATTGATGTCTATGCTGCCGTCTTTGTTGAAGTCGATGGAGACGGCCAGGTCACTGATGGCCTCGTCACTGATCTCTGTCTGCAGATGGGAGCTAAGCAGCTTCCACGTCTGACGGAACTCTTCAAACGATATCAGACCTGGGAGACAATGAAATAGAATAGTGCTTTGTATTTTAGATCATGGGCTCTATTCAATCTGCATCATGGAAGTTCAGCATTAAAGCGTGATTGACATTTTAAATGCAATGTTATGCAGTGTTAACCGTGAATGCAATATGTCGACTCAATCGGGAATGACCTTTACATTTCTATTGTGGGATCTGGTTGCTTCAGCTTTACATATTTGAATAGAAATGTGTTTCCCCCCCTTGACCACACATTATTTAATCTGTAGTGCACCAGAAGAATTTTAGGGGTCTTTGAGTGAAAGACTGTGACAATCTGCAATTTTAAAACCTGGTTTCATATGGTACTGATTTATACTCAATCGAATGGGTTTATTTCACATGTAAGATATCAGACAGATCAGACAAGGAAAAATAAAGTACATCAGGCCTATGTTCTGATGTGTGCCTGTGTAACAGAGATGGATTCGTAACCTCACTCACCAGCTTGAAATGTCTCGATTCACTAGCTTTTCTATAGTGTAATTGGTCAAGGGATGCAATCACGTGTTTGCACAAGGCAGAGGATCGAATACCACCAGTGTGGGCTTTTAGGATAGCCTACAGTAGGCTATAGTTTGTCATTGTAATTAAGAATTTCTTAACTGACTTGCCTAGTTAAATACTGTTAAACAAGCACAATGTCTCTTACACGTGTGTCTGTTGTTCCTGTAGGTCCTATGCTGGTGACACATCCAATATTCCCTCTGGGAATCAATGCAGTGCAATTAATCTCTTTGTTTTCAATGGAACATCATATGCAGCTTGTTACTAATAAGCTCTCTGTGTTATGACAGAGAGGGGCCTGAGAGGCTTGACAAAGTTCATGTTTGTAAAACACAACAGGGCAGGTATCTGGGCCAAGCTGATTATTTACTCACCTGAGTTGTCTGTGTCTATGATCCTGAAGATGGTCTCTAGGTTGGAGTGGTGCTTATACATGGTCTCAAGCAGACTGGCATTCGAGAGCTGGTAGATAAAAGGCAGCGACCAGGAATATTGTTAGGTCCTTGTTTGCTGTTGTGTGTGTGTGTGTGTGTGCGCATGCGTGCGTATGCATGTTTACGTTTGTGTGTTAGTAAACCTCACCTCTGTGTTGGGCTCGGTGATGGCCAGTTCTCTGAACCAGAGATGATAGTCCAGCATGCCATCCAGAGTGTCTCCCACTAGCTGAGACCGCAGCACCCTCCAGGGTAGACCCAGCCTCAACACAGCCTCCATGGCACAGGCCCAGTGGCCCAGAGAGATCAGCCCTGAGAGACCACACCACACAGCCATTACAGAGACCATGCAGCAGTCACACAGTCAGCCTCAAACTGCTACGCTAACACTTCAAGGTTAACCCAGTCTCAACACAGCCACAGAGAGAGACCAGACCATGCAGTGATCACACAGATAAACATAAAACACTGACAATACTTTTTACTGCATAGAGAACTTTTATCTATATCCTATACTGGGCCATAAAGACACTTAATCATCACAGAGAGAGACGCTATAAAACATGATTTGATGTTGACACCATTCAGTGTACATTTGGAACCTTTATGATAGGATTTTAAGACTGCTAAATATACTGTTGCCACTAGGTGGTGATGAATAGTAGTCAACATTATATAATGTATTCACTAAAGTACTAAGGGGAACAGAGGTTCCTGGTAGTTGTGATATGAGTGAAACGGTGAGTGCGTGGTTCAGTACCTGTATTTTCCGGGTCGTATTCTTGAAAGGAACTGATAAGGTCTGACTTATGTGCAAACAGCTTTTCCCTCAAAGCCCTGAGAGCTGAACGCTCAGTCCGCCCAACACTGAAAACAGAAGGCATCAACCACATCACACACAGTGGAAAATGTGTCTGATGTATACAAGGAATTCACTGCAGGGTTTTTAGTGAAGAATTGCAGTATGTGTGAGATGTCAGACATATCATACACATCTGAGGTAATCTTCTTTCAGTCTGATATTCAATTGTTCAGAGTGCCATTTCATGACCCTCTCCACACAGATGACACAATGGTTGTGTTTACACAGGCAGTCCAACTCTGATCTTTTTCCCCAATTATTGGCAAAAGAGCTGATCTGATTGGTCAAAATACTAATTAGTGGGGAAAAATATCAGAATTGGGCTGCCTGTGTCCCAGAGTCATTTAAGCATCTATCTATGGCTCGTGTGACCTATGCTACCTTTGTCTCAGTGTGAGCGCCCTAGTAGCCCTGTTGGCCTGGTACTGGATGAAGTGAGGCACCAGGTCAGGACCCATCCTGATGTACGCTCCTCTGTTGCTTCCCACCTCATAGTAGTTAGATGCAGAAAATATGGTTAGGACCTAGAGAAAGAGAAAGAACAAGCATAATTGAAAGGTTCTATTTTGCTTTAGATCTCAAAGCTATTTTGCCTACTCTTAGAGGATTTTATCAAACACTCACAGCGTTTGTATTCCTTTTTTATTTCAAATAGATGGCTGCAATAAAAACATTTTGCTACAGTTTATTGCATATTTCATTCTCGTTTGATTGTGCTATGTCTGTGGTCTTCCTCACCCTGCGGTTGTGGCAGAACTCATAGCCCTCTTGCTTGCACTCATGTGAGCGTATGAGCAGCGTGAGGTTGTGACGTCGCAGGACCTCTTCTGTCACATCAGGACCCCAGTAACATCCTCCACCTCGCACCTCATTGGGAACACAGCCATCCTGGGGCATGGGGTCACTCCATAGCATGTCTACAATCTGCAGCCCAGACAGACAACACCAGGGTGTAGTTACTAGTTAACACCACCACTAGGGGGGTGGCCTTTCACTTGTTCTGTAGACTAACAATGTCCACCCAAATCAGTCTATCTCTTGCTTTCAATCATCTTTGCTATTCTTCAAATACAGGTAGAACTCAAATCAATTCCACCCCATAATATAAACAAATGTCAGCCTTTAACTCCATCAGCTCCTGCTATCCTAATCCTTTCACCCAAATATGAATAATCCTCCTAAAACATCACCAACTGTTATTTTGTCTTTAAACATACTCTAACAATTATATGTGATGTAAATGGTGTATGATCTCAGTTACCTGTTTCCACTCGTCCCCGTACGACTCCAGCAGCTCTCCAGAGTCTGGGTCTGGGTCAGAGTCAGAGTTAGTCAGGGAGTTACGGAGGTCTCCGTAGGACTGGCTAAGTCCGGCCTGCCTGCGTCTCTCCTTCAGCTCCTCTTCTACAGAGCAGGTCACCCTGTTGTTCAGGCCCTGCAGGGAGCGACGCTGGACCTCATGCCTGGTCCCTGTGCTGCTGCTGTGGGTCAGGGAGTGGACCCGGCGCCTGCTGCTGTCCACAGACTTGGCGGTTGGGTCATCGTCTTCTAGATCGGAGTTGGTCATACCTGACCTGTTTTGCCTCGTCCTCTTGGGAGGCCGGAGAGCTGAAACATACTACAGATACAAGTATTGTCATGATCCATTCTACAGTGAGCACTTAGCACAGACATTATTTAACAATGAGAAAAGTGATCTGGGCAAGCAATCAACTTAAGCTTCTCAGCCCCACTATATATTTAGGTTTAGGGATATTTAGGGACATTACACCTGTCTATACTAAGGCTAGAATAGACTAAGATGAATCATCAATTAGTGTCTAATTGATGCTCAGCTACATTTAAGTAATGTGGGTGAACTAAAGAGAAGGGTTCTGTGAGGTTATACTTTATTACAGGGGAGCTATTCCGTTAAGTGAGGTGTTAGTGAGGTTTTACTTTGTGTCTGTCCACCCTGGATATGAGGTGAAGGTCCGTGGTGTCTGAGATACCGCCGTGCAGAACCAACACCTTGTGGTCAATTACTGTCGCCAGGGGCAACCAGCTAAAGATCTTCTGGAGAAGCTTTAGAATCTTCTTGCCATGAAGCTAAGCACAAGTCAAGCGACAACAATGTTGATCAGAATATTTCTTATTATGCATAAGTTAGTATAAGATTCAACATGTCAGCGTCATTGATTATATTGAAAACTATAAGGCCTGTGCAGTAACCTGTGTAGTGCTATTTTTGCCTTTTGGGATACACACTATTAACACATCACATACAGTAGGTCTTTAATCAAGAACTAAGTGGATGTGGATGGTGTTATCTACCAACAGTTTATCCATTGGCTACTGTAACCATGTAACCTAAAACAAACAGGTATTCCTGACTAACTGGGTCAGTGTGCTGGCTATTTAAGACTGACTGACTGACACACGTACACAAACACACAAAGATAGAGAGGAAGAGGAAGAGAAAGAGAGTCACGAAGAGTCACACAGTTGACGGAGAGAAAGATCCTGTAATCTCCTTAGTCAAGAGGGAGAGTGACCCACATTACACACTGAAATAGATAGGCTTGATATAAGTGGACTCTGATCACTGGTTAACATAATACTCAGGAAGATTAGATGATTCTGATTAGCAGAATAAATTATCTATGATGTGGTTCATCCATATCAAATAAATAGGACTGCTCTGGGAAAATCATAGTTATTTTTTGAAACACTTGGTTTGGGGCAGAGGCAAAGCAATTTGAACAATTATCCAATGTTATAGAATGACACAAGGTGAGACCTACCCTGTATTTTCCAAGCACCTCTTTGGTGAAGCCATATCTGGGGGAAAAGAAAAGTGTGTTGAATTATGTTTCTACTGGGGAATACCAGAGAAGAAGAGATTATTTGTATTTGTATTTATTATGGATCCCATTAGCTGCTGGGGTCCAGCAACATAACAGTTTAAAATACTACATGACATTACTTTTCATAACACCTTACCCAGCACATTCAGGCCACCACTCCATCACCACATATTTACAATACAACATCCAGGTGCACGAGTGTAGAGTGCATGTCTTATCATGTGTATGTGTGTCTGTGTCTATGTGTATCTCTTTACAGTCCCCGCTGTTCCATAAGGTGTATTTTATCTGTTTTTGAAATCCAATTCTACTGCTTGCATCAGTTTTCTGATGTGGAATAGAGTTCAATGTAGCCATGGCTCTATGTGCACCTCTCATATTCTGTTCTTGACTCTGGGATTGTGAAGAGACCTTTGGTGGCGTGTCTTGTGGGGTATGCATGGGTGTCCGAGCTGTGTGCTAGTAGTTTTAACAGACACCTCGGTGCATTCAGCATGTTAACACTTCTAACAAAAATAAGTAGAGCTATTCTGCCCTGTTTGCCAATCGGTTATGTAGCCAGACTTATTTGCCGTTCCTTTTTCCTCAGGTACTAATAAGCATGCAATTTTTCAATTCCTCAACAATCCACAGGGATTTAACAGCTTTAACAGTCATTTTCTTAATGGGTGCATGCTTATTAGTAACTGAGATAAGCAACTTCATAAATGTGTCAATTGCAGCATCTGGTTGCTCCTCATTACACACAACAGACCAACAAATATTATTTACATCAACAACATAGGAATCACTACAAAACATATTGTATGACCTCTTGTACACTATATTAGGCCCAGCCTTTGGAATGTTGATTTTCCTAGATATGGCTACTGTAGTGTGATCACTTGTTCTGAATGTAAACGGCAACACATCCACCTTTGGCATTTCTGTATTTTCTGTCAATGTTACAACCATGTATCATCAAAGGTATTATCTAAGTAGGTATCAGAATTGTCAGAATAGGAATGTCATCTACATATGTTAATTTGGGCTATTTTTAGCACTGCTTGACTGTTTTCATTGCTTTCCTGGGAAGCTTGGCAGAAGTAGACATGTTCATGTTATGTATGTTAGTGCAGGGATTATACTGTACATACAGTATGTCTGATAGTACCTTAGGTTAACGATATGGTCCTCGTGGTTGCCTCTGTTCAGATGGACATCATTAGGATAGACCAGGAGAAAGGAAAACAGGATGAGGAGGATCTCCAGGGAATCTTTTCCTCGATCCACAAAGTCTCCATTGAAGACATACGGCTTCTCAGACGATGGCAAACCATTCTGATCAAGATAGGTAAGCACATGTCAAATACTTCTTAAAGAAAGCTTAAATTAGTTTGCATTCATTATGAATGAGAACCATGTCATGTGAATTGTGATGTGGTGCGTTGGCAAAAAAGTGGCATCCACCTTGTAGAAGACCAACAAAAGATCCTCAAGATGCCCATGTAAGTCTCCTGTTGGGGGGGAGAGGGTTTACCAGTGAGTGACAAGTTGGTAAAACATAAGAAGCAATAAAGCTATACAACCAGTGAATTGTTTAAAAGCCTGATGTGTGGTTATGTTTCTACCACAGATGGTGATCTCCTTGTTGTGGCAGGTGGAGATCTGACTGATGTTGGGGAGGATCCTCAGCAGCCTCCAGGTCTCCCCAAGGAGCTGAAGGACATAGCGAGAATGGAGCTGCTACTGGGAAAAACAGACAGAGAAGAACAGAATGCTTGAGGGAAAACGAGAAATGAGAGGAAAGTCGTTAGTAGAAAGTCAACAACAGAGGGCAGTCAGCAGAGAAAACTAGCATAATGGCAAGTCTCTGCCCAACAGTTGGTGGTAGAATGGATGTTTGGCACATGGAGGCCACTGATGGCCCTGCCTACCCTTGCTTGCTGGATCACTTGTGAGTAGGAATACCTACTTGTTTGTTCTTGAAGGCCTCCACCAGCTCAGCTGCATTGGAACATGTTATGGGGAAAGAGAGGTGGGGACCAGAGTACAGCTCTGGTACCTCAATGCTCTTGTAGCAGAAGTACCTCTCCCAATCTACATTATGGCAGATGTTGTTCTCACGGAAGATGTGTGAGATCAGGTTCCCTAAGACGGAGATAGGACACAGGTTTTTCAGAGGACGTACTGTAGGTAATTAGTCAAATGAGCTAATGGGAGGAAAGCTGGGTTGCATCGCCAATGGCAATCTAGTATTCACTATGTTGGGAACTACTTTTGACCAGGGCCCATAGGTAGTGCACAATATGGAGAATAGGGGGCCATTTTGGACATCCCTAATCTCGTACACCTGACTTCTTTGCCTATAGCCTGGGGATGAGGTGAGAGGATAGCTTACGCTCACTGCTGGCTGGAGTGAAGTGATCCATGAGGTAGCCAAAGAAGTTGTAGAGCTGAGATAAAGAAGTCAAAGAACAAGTAGAAGAACAAGAAGAACAAGAAGAAGAAAATACATAATTGATTCAATTCTATTTGAAAAAAATAAATAAAAGAATCACATGGTGTCATATGAATGTGTAGTTTTCCCGCAATGCTAGGTATGTGTTTCTGTTGTCCCACCTTGATCTGATCCTGCTCTCCTGCGTACTCGATGGACTGGAAGATGTTCCAGGTGCACCTGCGTCTCATCTCCAGCCGTGCCACGTACTGACGGTACCAACGTTGGATCAGGAGAGCTGCCCTCATTGCTAGGGGAATGAGTAGTGTCGGGAGAGAGCATATTACAACACATAGGCACTTACAGTATGTGATCCCTGTGGGACTTGAAGTCATAACCCTC